>NC_091122.1:120431954-120731954 GCF_040183065.1 Periplaneta americana
ATCTTACGAAATTCTTGCTACATCTTTATAAACTCAGGCGAAATTTCTGTTGAATTCCCTCAGCTTGAAGTGGAATAGTTCTGTGAGAAGTTCTCGTTCGTCTCGTATGGCAGTAATACTGTCTGAGATCCTCCCATTATATCGTTAATGTCGATGGCATGTTAGTTAGCTCTTGATCGGGATGAAATTGCCCTGCAAAGTGTGTGTTTTGTGGTAATTTAATCAGTTCGCAGAATTATGTTCACATGGTTTCATGCAGAGCGGTAAATTAAAACGGTGGATGATTAATGTTGCCCACTGCGCGAAGGCTATTAATGCACGAGCGTCCGCCATGTCGATCCCACATTAATAGCCACTCTATATTATAATGCAAATACGAGCAGGCAAAGTGGCGTCCGTTCGCTGAATGATGAATTCTATTGTGGTTCGAAATACATTTTTATTTTTTATGCTTGCTGGCTCGGTCACAGTTCAGACAGTAAAGGCTTTTTACCAAAGGAGAGCGGCGTTTCATCACAAGCAGTTTCTTTGAGACTTGCCGTAAACGTACGACACGGACCTCCCAGAGGAAATCATTATCAGGGTTTATAACTATTTTAAAATCCATCGCCTTCGATAGGGTTTAAACTCTCGAAAGTAGGATCGAACGGCCAGCACCTTAAGACCACAAAGGACAACATAACTAGATAAATGAACTAAATGAGTGAATACTGTTAGAGTTGAATCCCGTATAGTGGTTACTCGTGGGCCGCAAATTGTGTGCATTTATTCGTTAATCTTCGATGCTACTTACCTTTTAGAGTTCTACGAAATGTTTATTTGGCCATTATTCAGTCTATCATTCAATATGGTATAATTGTTTGGGGTGGAAGTACAAAAATTAATCTTAGTCCGTTAAATTTACTACAAAAACGAATAATTAAAATTTGTTTGAAGAAACGTTTCGATTATCCAACTAAATTAATTTATTCTGAATTTAATGTATTTAATATTCAACAAATTTATAAGTATACGCTGTTAAAATTTTATCATAAAAATCGTAATAAGTTTGTATTACAGACACACAATTATGACACAAGACGAAATATTAATTAAACATTAGTAGAACCTAAATGTCTCACATCTGCAGGTCTAAAGCATAGCAAAAATTTTGGCTCTCGGTTGTACAATGCTTTAACTAAATTACACCCAGAACTTCTAACATGTAGCCCACTAACATATAAAAACAAAATTAGAAACGTGTTAATATCTTCAATTTGATTAAATAAATTTATAGCCTATGTGTATGAATTAATCAACCTATATTATATTTGTATTCTATAATTTTGAAATATATATTAGTCCTACTTTTCACGTGCGATAATAAATAAATAAATTTAGCTTCCCTTATGAAAAGGTTGCCAGATTTGACAAAGCGTATTACATATAATTTGGAAACACACCTAAAAGGTAAAATGATACACATTAGAAACGGTTAGGGAATCAGATATGCAAAATGTGTTAATGTGTTAATATTATATTATATAATTCCATTGCCGCTGTAATTATATTTTAGTTCCTATTTTATTTTACTTATTTATTTATATTATTATTATTATTATTATTATTATTTATTTATTTTAATATATCTGAACTGCGACCGAGCACGAGCGCTGCTCATTCGGTCTCAAATTTTGTTAATATTACTGTATCTTCTTTTTATATTGCTTGTATTACCGGTATTTTATTTGTATTTTTATTTGTTTGTTTTGTAATTATATTTCTTTATTCTGTATATTTGAATTTAAATAAAATTAAAAATAAAATTAAATTCTATTCATTTGATATCAGGATAAAGAAATGAATTTCAGGATGAACTGTTTAGAAGTTACCATTTGTTATTAATGGAGAAAAAATCGCTCCGGCGCCGAGGATCGAACCCGCGACACCAGTTCTACGCACTGGGTGCTCTAATCACTGAGCTACGCCTAAGTTCAATCCACCGCATCGCTTCGAATCTTTCTCCTTTGGTTCTTTTCCCTTAGTGGCCTTACTCCATGTTCGACTTGCACATATATTGACATATATTACAGTATATTAAGTGTACAGTCTTCACAAAAGCAGCGCACTCAATAGAGTGACTTGGCGGCCGGGAGTCCTACAGTATATGCACTGTTAGGCGAATAATCTATGTAAAGATTAATTTTATGATCTTACAGAATTTTATGTGTGATGTTACCATTTGTCATTAATGGAGAAAAATTCAATTGAGTGCGCTTCTTGTGTGGTGACTTGACTTTATATACTATATACAGGTTGATTCACGAGGATTTACCGTCACTTACGGAGCTTATTTCCAAGACATTTTGAACAAAAAATGTCATATAAACATTTGTCCTTATCTCAATATTTTTAGAGTTACACTAATTTGAAGCTGTTTATAAAATACCACTATTCTTTAGTTTTAAAGGTAAAATAATATTGCAGATAAAGAATGAACTATTCAGGAGTATCATTTCTTCAATTATCTAGTATTCTGAAGCAAAAATGTGTTGTGAATTCCATAGTTGCTTTGTACACAATTGTTTTTTTTCTATTTTTAACTACAAAATTACATTTTTCTTACACATTTATCACAACAATTGTTACAAATCGCGCCACTCTTGTAAATTCTTTAAGACTGTACGTTGTGATGCATAATTAAACTGTAAAGAATCAAGTTCCTAAAGTCGTAAGATTTGTAACAATAAAATGTTTGTGTTAAATGCGTAAGAATGATATCAATTTTTAAGTAAAAATTGAAAAACAAAATCTGTACAAAGCAATTAAAAACACATTTTTAGTTTCAGAACATTAGCCAATTAAAGAAACGATTCTTCTGAATAGTTCATTCTGTATTTGTAATATTTCTTTATCCTTAAAAGTAAAGGAAAAACGTATTTTTACCACGAACTTCAAATTAGTGTAACTCTGAGAATATTGAGATTAGGACACATATTTATATATGTTTTGCTCAGAAATAAGCTCCGTAAGTGGTGGTAAATCCTTTTGAATCACGCTGTGTGTGTAATTATATATTTTATTTATTTTAGTAGGTTATTTTACGACGCTTTATCAACATCTAAGATTATTTAGCGTCTGAATGAGATGAAGGTGATAATTCCGGTGAAATTAGTCCGGGGCCCAACACCGAAAGTTATCCAGCATTTGCTCATATTGGGTTGAGGGAAAACCCCGGAAAAAACCTCAATCAGGTAACTTGCCCCCGAACGGGAATCGAACCCGGGCCACCTGGTTTCGCGGCTAGACGCGCTAACCGTTACTCCACAGGTGTGGACATGTAATTTTATATATATATATATATATATATATATATATATATATATATATATATATCTTCGAATTTATGTTGTGTGGTCGTGTGCTTGTAACTGGATAGTTAGACAACAAATTCGCCATAAAATATGTTACAACAATGTTAAATTTAAAAAGTTATGTATGGATTTTATAAAAATTGAAAAATTGTAAATTTAAATTTATACTATAATTGCAAATTGTATTGTATAATTATTAATTATAATTTTATTGTATAATTATTAATTTCAATTCAGGAATCCGCCCCTGAGCACGAGTTCTACTCTTTCAGGGGCGAGCTAAAGTTTCTCTGTTTATTTTATATTTTATGTTACGATTATTAGCAAAATAATAAATAAATAAATAAATAAATATTAATTCGAAATTTTCTCGGGCTTCCAGCCAGGTCATAAGTTGGTGATCCACCGACGTTTCGAGGATGTTCATCTTCCTCATCTTCAGGGTTAAATGATATCTGAGGGTACCTAGCTCCTTAATTTATAGTGCCAGAGGGAGTCAGCCCTCGAAACGTCGGTGGATCACCTACTTATGACCTGGCTGGAAGCACGAGAAAATTTCGAATTATCACGTCGCCAGGAAAGCTTCAGTAGTTATTTCAAATAAATATTATGTACATTTCAGTTAGGGAAATTGAAAAGTGGATCATATTTATTTAATAACTATCGTAAATTGAAATTCAAATAACCACTACTATGAAGTTACGCTATACGCCTTTGTTGAGGTCTTTCGTGATGCCAAGTCTTAAAAATTGAAAAATGATTACAAACTGAAAATATTGAAACATTGTTTCTATACTGTAAATTGAAGTGAAATATCAGCGTATCCAGGCAAGTCAGTATAATGTAGTGTGGGGACAAAAAGGCCTGACGTAAGCAGTTAGGGTTAAAACATGAAAAAGGAAAAAGAAATAATAAAAGTTAAAAGAAAGTAGAACGCAGAAGAAGGGTATCAGAGAATTGCAAGAAAGGATAGCAAATGTCGTTGGAGCAGTAGTCCTTTGCTACATTTATAAGTATGGGGGTGACCTAGTAAACGAACTTGGGTATCGTTTCCTTACAAGTCCTTTAACCAGAATTTGAAAACTTGCTTTTGCGAATTGCTGATGGCCCCCAGAGGTACTTGTAATGTACAGAAACTTTGATTCTGGTTTTCTTTTCTCCCCCTCCCCCATATACACCAAAAAGAAAGTACATTTCCTGTCTCTGTTTATATCGTTATACTTGTCTGCCACTCGAATGTCTGTTCGCTATATCAATTAAATATCAAACTAACCCTTAAAAGAGGGGAAAAAAATGAAAGTTTATCCAACTATACAAAGTTTCCCCATCTCATAAGGTTCTCAAAACCAAGAGGTTAAGAGTTCTCTACCCCTTCTTCCACCCTGCAACCCAAATCTTTTAAATCCTTAGCAGCGATGGAGGGAGTGAAGATGGAAAGAGGGGTGGATTCTAGTCACGGGGTATAAATTTCTAAAGATTTTCACCAGCAGAGTCAAAGTGGTAAACTTCTAGAGGGAAGAAATCGGACATTTATTTAAAAGCCATTTTATAGATCCGGTGTATAAATGGGGTAGCAGAAGGGATTGGAGGAGAGATAGATAACAGCCATGAAAGATGCGACAGAGCGGAAACTTTTAGGTATATATACTGCAGAAGAAAACAAACAGGGCAGCGTGCTTACCACTCCAGTGTAAATAAGGTAGAAGCCTTGGTACACCGCTCGTTCATTACATACATTTAATATTGAGTGTAGGCCTATGCTTACAAAGTGAAATGAAGTCAAAGTTCATTTTCTCGTTTTATGAATTTGAAATCATATAGTCTGCTTATAAATAAAGAGTAGGGTATTTTTACGGAAATACGCGTTTTTGTGCCCTGAATACGGAAAAGTTGCTTTTCAGCATAACTTATCATCTGTCACTCTGTCTTGCCCGATCAACATAGGGTAAGCAGTAGAGATGAACAAAACTAACTGCCGCTCTCGCTCGCTGTGTTCGTTGCATTTGTCTTTCGAGTCTCGTCTCGTAACTCTCGTGCGCTTCGAGTCTCACTCTCGAAATAGCATTTGGTCGGCGTGGAAAGATTTCGTAACTTTGAATAACATACATCAATGAAATAAATAACATTATAAATGTTTAAATGAGACAAAAAGACAAAACAGAACAGTATCTTAGTTATCAAAATGTTCTGGTTCTATTATATGATTTTACCTGTGGTTATATAAATAGAAAAAAAAACAATTCCCAAATAAATTTGCATGTCTAAGAAACATAAAACATAACGTTAATATATTTTTTTTACTTGAGATTGTACACTTGATCTCAAATACACGAAAAGAAAATTCTAGCCTTTTAATAAGGACCTTGCAATTAAATAAAAATTGGGGAACGGATTATTATACACTGAAAGGTAGAGATGATGTTTCAAATAGACTGCTTGATTGTTTATACATACATAGCAGTTTCAAAAGTAGATAAAAGTTCAGTCTGGTATAAACAACTGTGACGATTCAAGGCTGCTTGACGTTCGAGACTTCGGGGGTGATCAACTCTTGATGTCTTGGAACACTCACAAGCAGTCTTTACGTCAAGGACGCGACATATACAACACTGTCGTGCGGGTTTTCGGCTTTGTGGGTGCTGTTAGCCTTGCTTTCTCGATCGTTGTTCAACTCTAGTAAGCAGGGAGCATATGTACACTCGGGAAGTGACAAAAAAAGAGAAGTAAAATACGTTGGAGAAGTGTAATGACTTGCAGAATATTCATAACTTCTTTATTTCATTTTAATGACGTCCTATGCTGTTCAAGGTATAATCATAGTCCAGTATATATAGTCACGAAGCTTGAGTTGTGAGGGAACTAGGAACAAGAGACTGTGCCAGTACTATTTCACATTGTCTGTAATGAGGCGATAGTAGGGATCCTAGTGGTTAGCAACTATCTATGGATGCATATTTACTACTTATTGAGCTTTGTGACTGTATATACTAGACTGTGGTGTAATTCTTATATATTTTAAACGGGCCTAAGAACGTTGATGATATGTAATGAATCCACCGTTTTTCGGTGCAGAAAGCGATTTAGATAAGTTTCGACTTTAGGAAAACTTATGAAGAGGGTTAAATAACCAGATTTAAGGAATTTACATTTTTAAAATACATACTTTATTTAGGATTATTTGTTACACAACGCAGAACTGCTCGCATTGTATTCTTCGCCTGATATAATTAGGAACATTAAATCCAGACGTTTGAGATGGGCAGGGCAGGGCATGTAGCACGTATTTGCGAGTCCAGAAATGCGTATAGTATGTTATTTGGGAGGTCAGAGGGGAAAAGACGTCTGGGGAGGCCGAGACGTAGATGATGATGATGATGATGATGATGATGATGATGATGTTGTTGTTCGGCCATACGTCGGACTTAGACAGTCATCGCATACAGGGCGCAAAGATCCATCGTGATTCCAGTCCCCGTCAAATCAATCATTCAATCCATCTTTCCTTATCCATCTTAGCTGATACGTACAGTAGTTCCGAGAAATTGACAATTACTTAATCTGCGACACTGTACAGATACCCAAGTGACACCATATTATAAAAATATGTAATTATTACAATCCAAGTTACAGTTCGGAAATCGGGGTTGGACTTCAACTCTCCACATATAGTATTATTATTATTTATTATTATTATTATTATTATTAATTATCACTACTACTTATATAAACTCTGGTATTATGCCTGTTACAAAAAACAAGGTAACCAATTTGAACAATCAACAGTCAACAAAGGGATCGTGTAGCAATCTTGTACAGCCTGCTGTGTACTCTCGTGTACATGTTAATGTAATCGGATAATACTTGTTATAACACCATATAATCTTCTTCTGCATTGCTAAACATAAAGACCTTAGTTTGTAGTATACAATAGCATTACAGATTGTCTCTTAAACAGAGGTTATGTTTCGTACAAAGCAGAAAGATTTAATGAGCTCGGGTATTAAAGTAAAAGACGGACGTTTCCAATAAGAGGATTTACTGAAAACGAATTCAAGTAAATACATGTAAAATTGTAAGTAGAATTTTTAATTAAAATGCGATTGTGCGTTTGGCTTGTTAAATGGGAATTAATATGTCCTGTAAAATCGCAAGAACGTATTATTTTTTTTCGTTATAAAAATTAGAACAAAAGTAGTATACATCCAAAGGACGAGTCATATCTTAAGCTGGCGCTTCTTTTATTATTCGTTTCTGTTATGCTAGGTCGTTCAAATGAAACCCGATTATTAGTAATATAAATTAAGAAATTGGACATACTGCTCAATGCACGCCTCGGTTGTTAACATACTTCTCCCACCATCACATTAGGTGATGGATACCGGCTTCATAGAATGCCTGTGGCATGGGGGTGAACCAGTGTTTAATAGCATTTTGCACCGCTTCGTCCCATTTAAGTGCGGTTCCCTTCAGACTTATTTCAAATATCCAAAAATATAGAAGTCTCATGGATAAAAGTCTGGGCTGTCAGGGGAGTGTGGTAGCGTTTCCCAGCGAAACATTTGCAACTCGTCCCTTGTTGATCTGGCAGTGTGAGCTCGAGATTTGTCATGAAGTAAAGTAACGTTTCTTGTAAAAATGCCTAGGCGTTTATTTATATTTTGCCTAAGATGCCTGAGAGTTTGTGTATAGCGCCAGGCACTGATCATTTGCTCACAATCCAGAAACTCCACAATCAGTGGACCTTAATCATTTTAAAACGAAAAGCGATAAGAATTTCCCTGCATTTCTTGGAACTTGAGTCTTTCTGGGCGAGGAAATCTATAATAATAATGGTTTATTTTAACTGGCAGAGTTAAGGCCATTCGGCCTTCTCTTCCACTCAACCAGTATGATAAAAAATTACTGCAATGCTATGAATATAACATAATTAATACAATACAATTCAAAGCAATATAATACTACAATACAAGACAATATAATACAATACAATGACAATTTTCATCTTCACAACACCAATGAAATAATTATGTAATAATAATAATAATAATAATAATAATAATAATAACAGTAATAATAATAATAATAGTAGTAAAAGTAATGATAGTCATACCTAGTTTAAATTATATTCTTAAACTCGATCACAATATTATAACTTCAATTTGACTGCGCCCGTAAGAAATCGTTTAGCCTTTTCTTGAAAGTGGTTATTGTCTGGGAGCCCCTAATCTTCTGAGTTAGAGAATTACGTTCACGGGGGACTAAAACAGTAAAAGAGGATGAATAGTGGGATGTTCTATGGGCAGGAATTGCTAGGATTTGGCTCTCCTGTGACCTGGTTCTTTAGATTGTGATTAGAGGATAAGTAGTTAAACCGGGAACGAAGATAATTTGGAATAGAGGTGTGGAGAACTCGAAATAGAAGAGACAGCGAATGAAGTGTTCTATGGTCCGTCCCAGGAAACTGTGGAGTAACTTCGCGCATATGGGAGCAGAGTCTAAGTTATCTGTGTCGGGGTGTATTGTGGGCAGCATCAAGGGTAAGATGCTCGTAGTAAAAGGTAGATTAGAGTTCAGATAGAAATTATCCCCTCCTGCAAGCGATTGCTCGCTTCGTTCAAGCAATACCTCCCCCAGAACAGTCATTGACCCTAGCCCTCCCACATACCACTTGCGCAGATGTCTTTTTTCGTCTTTCTACTCCACAGATTCCTGGGACGGACCATAGTGTGTTTTCGTTTCATGCGAGAACGAGGGATTGTAGCTCAAACTGCTAATAACTGTACTCGTCATCTGTCACAATGCGTTGCAAGTACTGTTCACCTTCTTTCTCACACATTTCTGTTCAGCAGTTACAGAGTGTGGCACCCATTGTGCCCAAACTTTGTGATACTACAGGTGTTTGTGAATACTTCCGTGGCTGATATCCAGTAATAAACTAAGTTTGCTTATTGTTATCTCCTATTCTTTCGGACAGGAGCATCAACATTTTGAATTGAATTTGGCGTGATAGCTTTGAGCTCTTGCCCTGGTTGTGGTTTGTCCTGTAGAGATGTTCAGCCAGAATGAAACCGCGCGCACGGCCCTTTACAGCCGATTTCCCCAGACATTCGGAACCATTCTGCGATGGATTTCGGTTGGTGTGCAATTAGCTTTCCTTTTTTTTTATTCGGAGCAACTGTGACAGATATGTCGGCTACACCTACCAATATAAAGTCTATAACCATTGTTGGCAGTACCCTTATGCAATACCCGATACTCCTGTTGAACTAACGAAATAGTACAGATCTGCCAACTTACCTGCATAATGCGCGAGTCACATGCTAATAACCGACGTTTCCGCTCTCCCGTATGGACACTATAATCTCCTAGATAAATAGTTTATCACGTAATTTCCGTTTTTAAGGTTGTATTTTCGTCACATTAATATTATTATTATTATTATTATTATTATTATTATTATTATTATTATTATTACAAAGGATATCCCTATCATAGGCCTATATCTCCAGCATTTCATTTCCCGTACGTTGGCAGGTCTCATGTTACATGCGATCTTTGTATGTCAAGAATGACGCAACACGTTTAGTTCGGTATTCCTCCGATACGGCTGAAGACTTTGTCATATAGTATTATCAATATAATAATAATAATAATAATAATAATAATAATATTAATAATAATAATATATAATTTATTTCCAAGAAATAGTCTGCCCAGGCATCCTGGGTTGCCAAAAAAAAGAATAACACAAATATAAGAATAATAACGATTACAGTAAACAGGTGAGTCAAATTGAAATGTGAACTAGGGGCTGAAATTTAAAAAATAATAAATTTGTACATACATTGTAACAATCACACACTAACGGATAGAAAGAGGGGGGGATTATGATATTCCGTATAAATGATTTTTCAGAATTGCCACAGACCCTTTAATGCTTGAAGTAATTATTTTTGGAATGATGTCATGGATTCCAAATGTTTTGATAGTGTTTACAGTTGATCGTGGGATGGTGCCCCTCGATGGATCATTAAACCATGTACTTCCCAGGTGCCTTCCATCTGATATTTTTCTCCAAAATACGGAATAGTAGGCTCATAAATTTGTTGTTTCTCTTTGTTGACCTCAGATGGTTAGGTCTGGCTCATCTCAAATCTAACAGTTGGGTCCAGTATAAAGCCTTTACTACTAGTTTTGTCTAGAGCCACGATGTCCGGTCTTCTAATTCCGCCGCCTTCAGACGCAACGCAGTGTACCTCTTCATGGACCGCGAAGGATCTTTTTCTAAGGGCCTGTACTGTGAGTTTTCGGATGTTATGATGACGTGAATTTCTCAGGAGTTCTCCATGCTGACAAGCTCCTAGGACGTGTGCTAAGGTTTCAACCTCGTTGCAGTACCTGCAACGGAAACCGTCCAAGGATCTCCCATGAAGACTTCTCACTGGTGCTACGTTAGCATTCATCTTAATTGCGTCCCGCCATTCAGAGGAAGACAGACCCTCCTTAGAAGAAATCCATTTATTTCCGGGAGTATTCTTGAAATAAAATAACACCTTTTCCCTTATGTAGAAGCGCACACCATTTGTCGTACACTTGTTTCCTAAGATTTTAACGTAGTTTATGGACATTGATGTTACTTATATCCAGATCTTCTGGTGGAATTTTTAACTTCCTTGAACAGACTTTCTTTTCTGCTGCTATGTTCCTTGTAGAAACAACGAGAGGATTTGAGGTTCTCAATAATGTGTTGCAAATATTGAGATGCTGTAAATATGCTTCCCATTGAGCTTTGAAAAGGCTGAGACCCTTATATTTACGTTCGGTGTACAACATCGCGTCGGGCGTGTCTCCTGGCAAACATAAAATTTCCTTCACCGAACTTTTAATTAACTTATCCACATATTCGAGAAACCTGTCAGAAAGCTGGTGAAGGGGAGCATTTTGAAGAGGATAAACAAGTATAGGCCAAATATACATATTTAAAACATTGAGTTTTTGTTCTGGTTTCAGAAGATAAGTAGATGTTAAAGCTTGGATCTTATTATTTAAATTATTGATTACTTTGGCACTGTCAAACTTAATTTCATCAGAAAAATTAATACCGTGATCTGAAGGAACTCGGATCTCATTAAATTTACACAGTATAATTTTACTGATACATTACATCTGATATTAGAAAGCCATTATCATCTCCGCGGTATGGGTCCTTTATCCCGTTTCTCCTTACTTCTAAGGATTTCGAACCAGTAGGCTTACTTGTAGCATGGCCGTATAACCAGCATTGCTCAAATCCATCGCTTGGGATAATACGAAACAAAAAATTACATATTATATCCTGCCTCTGTGAGAATGAGTGGCCTAGGTCCCTGTCAGGAATTGAACCCGCTTGCCCTGGATTTGTAGTTGTAAATTTTACCGATTGAGGCTAGCGTCCATCTACGGCCTACGGCATCATGTTCCCATTTACCATCCGTATCTATCATTCCAGTCGACTGGATGGAAGTTCGCTCTGCTGGCCTTCTGAATATTTTGTATTCACGTACTTTTCGTTATTCTTCTTTCATACCATAGGCTAGTATTCACTGCATCGCTTACTCTAAGGTCCGTCAGTCACTTATTTCTTAGATATTAATACTACACCAACATGATTTTTCTTCATTTGTTAATGAACATCATAGGTTGATATTGGTAGAGCTGTGTGTTTTGAAATTTATGGATTTCTAGATAGCCTATACTTACGTAAAATATTATTGAAGCCCCAGAATATCTAGAAATATGTGAATCGCATAGTGGGTGCATTAGAAGAGACTCCTCAGGTCGTAAAAATGGTCACTTTAGCTTATAATTCACTGCTGTTGTTAAAATTGTTCTAAATAAAGTAGTATAAATTGACTTACCATGTGGCTGAATCGGTTGACTAGTGATATGAATAGTACAGCTTTACACAAACAAATTTTCCTTTCCTTCTCGATTTATAAATTCATGTGCCACCCACGTATGGAAAACAATTTTCGGGAGGAAGACACTGACCCAGCACTGCGATCTTATACGATCTATTGCGCTAACCCTCAAGCTAGGCGCAGCAAACCCACACCGGCTGAGTACACTAAGGTTCGCTGCGTACCCAGGTTAGGGGTACTCGTCCCTAGGCCAGCCTTCTCAGTGCGTCGACAGCCGGCGATCGAGGGATGCTATGGAATGATGAAATGTTGACGGAACAATGTAGATTCCTAATATGGAGAAACGGGAGAATCCCGAGAAAATCCCAACTGCGACTAGATGATAGATATTATGGATTATATGTGGAGATTACGAGGATAGCAGAAAACATGAAAGATTGGAGAATGCTGGGTTTGCAGTGAAAAACCTGTCCTTTGGCAGAAAACTATGAACTAATTAAGCTATATATAGGTAGGCCTAAGCTTGTACGGTACAGGAATCTAAGACCCGAGATATAGTTACGCTGTTGTATGCAATAAACACTGGATTTTTTTAGTTGGTTATTTAACGACGCTGTATCAACTACTAGATTATTTAGCGTCGATGAGATTGGCGATAGCGGGATGATATTTGGCGAGATGAGGCCGAGGATTCGCCATAGATTACCTGGAATTCACCCTACGATTGCGGAAAACCTCGAAAAAAACCAAACCAGATAATCAGGCCAAGCGGTGATCGAGCGCAACTTGAGACCGGCAGTCAAGCGCCTTAACCGACTGAGCCACGCCGGTGGCCACTGTATTAGAAAGCAAACTTTTGAGGTGAACATGCCTCTGAATTCGGTTCAGTAGTAGGATGCCATCCCAGAAAGTTGACCGACACATTTTCAGGTGAGTTTTGTCGCGCCTGTAACATACTATTCCAATGATGTAAAGTGCGATCGACAGACAAAGGATCAATGTATCCAACGTGACCTTGTGTTGGAGCAGATGACGTCATGTAGCGATATGCGGGAGGGGGGGGGGAATTTGAGGCACTAATTAGCGGGTCGCGCGGCAGCCGGAGCAGTGTAACTGGAGAATCCAAAGCGATAGAACGTTTGCAGTAGTTTCAAACGGTTCATAATGAACCAGGCTACAATCTCAATTGAGCAACAATCAGCAGTCAACGAGTTAAATTGGAAAAAATTCATGAATGAAGTTGCGTGAAGAGAGAAAATTCACAATGTGAGGCATACCCAGCGCAAATGGGAGCGAGCTATAAATAACGGGTAGGAAACAATAGAGCACGATGGTTACTGTAACAAACGACATGTGTACCCTTAATGCATACAAGATGACTGTTCGCGGAAGTTCCAGCACAGGGAAGATGAGACGAGATGTTGATTGTCGATGCTGAAGTTTACCTTATCAGCAATTTTTCAGCGAGGTATTGACTTATAAAATTTGCGGCTGTCTCTCCTATAAAGTGTATCCCGATTTTAATAAGCTGTCAACATGTATAGCTTTACACCACAAGTCTGTATAATATTAAATCAGGAGTTATTAGGTCCTATGAATTCCTGAAATTGTTAAGTTCTTCATTTAAAAGTAAAGCGAAAAAAAAATATATTCTCTCTAAACCCAGGACAAATATAAGCGCTAATGGAGACGGACACTTTTTAATATAAAATTTATTTACTCTCTTTTATTGGCTTCTATGCATGCAGTACGGCTGAATTTTTGTGTTCGCTTCGAAACAAGTGATCCATATGCAGCGTTTGTATAGCACCTGCCAATACGTGTTGTCCACCTTCTATTGTCATTTTTTCACCTCTTCCTTTTGAATGGAAGTTGTTCATTACAGAAATGACATAAATGTCGATAGGAGATAACAATCAGAATGGAGCATCCTCGCTATTATTGTCTACCCTGAATAATGGAGTCTCTTTTGCGTCCACTTATCCCAGGATACGGTTGTCGTTCGTTTTAGATGCTCTAATCACTGATTTTGTTTCCTGCTATACAAAAGAAGTGTATTCAAATATCATAATCCATTTCATGAGTTTAAACTTGTTAGTAATGATCAAATTCAAGATAATTCGTCGCCCTTCCTACCTAGATATCACGCGACCTCTGGGTTCGTACTGTAAGTAGATCTGCTGTTTAACATTACCTATTCTCAATGGAATTTGTGCATGCGAGATGGTGTTTCGGTGAGATGAAGCGTGGGATTTCAAATTGTTCTAGATTTCTGAGTCGATTACTGGAAGCTAGTAAAATTCTAACATACTAATAATTAATTAATATCAGAATTATATTAATACATAATAGTTATTTTATGCGTTGCATTGTGGTTACAATTCAAGATTATAGTCAGATAAGTATAAATATATAACGTATGGTGTGTTATATACACTTGAGTGATCGATAGAAAATGCGCACGGAAACAACAATTTTAACTAAAATGACAAAATTATTGGGAGTAAGTAAGTAATTTTAAACATTTTAAAGTGGCATTCGGTTTTCGGAGTTAGTACTAATCATTTCATGTGATGAAACAAAATACATTTTTAGGTTAGGTTTCGTGAATCGTAAACAGTTTAGTCAAAGCAATGAATTTCATGTTGTCAGAAAAAAAATAGTTTTTAATATTAGATCATATTAATCTATTAATTTCCAACATAATGTGCGAGAGGTCTAGGTAGAAAATATAAGTAAGCATTGTTATAATAATTTTCAGACAAGTCAATATAATATGAATGTTTTCATTCAGTCAAATGACTTCTCAGTATTAATATTGGAATCAATAAGAACCGTAAGATTCTATCATTTTAATACATTTTAATTGTATCAGTAATAACAACACAAACGAATAATTGATAAAAAAAAATATATATATGATCAAAGGTATGAATAAGACATTTGTGTCCACACCTGTGGAGTAACGGTTAGCGCGTCTAGCCGGGAAACCAGATGGCCCGGGTTCGATTCCCGGTCGGGCCAAGTTACCTGGTTGAGGTTTTTTCCGAGGTTTTCCCTCAACCCAATATGAGCAAATGCTGCGTAACTTTCGGTGTTGGACCCCGGACTCATTTCACCGTCATTATAACCTTCATCTCATTCAGACGGTAAATAGCCTAAGATGTTGAGAAAGCGTCGTAAAATAACCTACTAAAATAAAAAATAAATAAGACATTTGTAGAAGTAATCAATTTTTATTATTTATATAATTTGAACTGGTAATGGAAATTACGGGAAAACGGCTGAACGGATTTTAATAAATGGCCCCTCATTGTGAAGCTTGGAACCCAAAGTTTTTCGGAAAAGTAGTAGTTTTCAGTGAAATGTCAATTTTCCTACATAATTTTTCTATTTTCCAAAATCCATCTGTTGTCAGTTTTGAGAACTAATTTTATCGAATCACGGCCGACTTGATTGTATTTCAGAACAAAACACACACTACAATAAACAATAGGCTATTACACGCAGGCCATGACCTGCAGGATTGCCGACATATTTAGAGCTCAATTCAATTTGTTATTAAAAACTGATTCTGCAGTGTATAATAATTTTCTGAGTAGAGCTGTGTATTGGATATTCAAATCTACGAAACTTGAGGTGGTTTGATGACATTATTATCATTAGAAATTAAATATTATTATAATTAATATCATGATGCATATTCATTAATTGTACATAATATTGATGCTATATTGATGACATGAAAGTGAAACGTTTTGAGATTATGTAAGTAAATGTAGAGAATATCTTAATTTAGATCTTCATTTCTATAATTTACTGAGTGGCTGCTATACAGGGTGTTTCAAAAATACGGGGCATAATTTCAGGTATGTATTTCCCACATGTAGAAAATCAAAATAGTTCATTACAACATGTGTCCGGAAATGCTTTATTTCCGAGTTATGGCCTTCACAACACTGAAATTCACCGGAACGTTTTTCTTTCAGCAGGTCGTTGCCGTCAAAGGAGACATTAAGAGGGCACTCTGACAGTTCATTCCGAGGCGGAGGTTACATTCAGTGTTGTGTAGGCGTTAGACTGTGCGACATGTATTCAAATCAAGAGCTGGCAGAGATACACTTCATGTACGGTAAGGCGGACGGCAATGCTGCGCTGGCTCGTCGTTTTGTACCAGGAGAGGTACCCACAGCGACAATGTCTAGATCGGAAGACATTTGTACGTCTCCATTACCGTCTGTGCGAGTATGGAAAATTTAACTCTCCTGGTTTGGGAAGGGGACGACCAAGATCTACAACTCCAGAAGTACAGGAGGAGATTCTGGAGGCTGTGAACATGACTCCTTCTATCAGCACACGAAGGGTAGCGTTGCAAGTCAATGTTCCTCATACGACTGTCTGGAGACTGTTGAAAGAGTATCAATTGTATCCTTATCATTTGCAACGTGTACAGGCCCTGTCACCAGCAGATTACCCTGCACGAGTTAGGTTCTGTCAGTGGTTCTTGCAGCAGTGTGGTGTAAATCCGAACTTTCCTGCCTTAGTATTATTTACAGATGAAGCACAGTTCACACGAGATGGCATAACAAATTTCCACAATCAGCATGTATGGGCGTATGAAAACCCACGTGCAACTGTTCCATCTCATCACCAGGTGCGGTTCTCCCTCAACATGTGGGCCAGTATCATTGGTGATCGATTAGCTGGACCCCATGTACTTGTAAACAGACTTACGGGGCAGGCGTACACAAACTTCCTGGAAAACACCATACCTCATGATTTAGAAGACACTCCACTGATTAATCGTCAACACATTCACTTCTTGCATGATGGCGCTCCTGCACACTTCAGTCGTACGGCTCGCCGGTACTTGGATCGAAGGTTTCCTGATCGATGGATAGGTAGAGGTGGCCCAATTGCTTGGCCTCCACGCTCACCTGATCTGAACCCTCTCGATTTCTACTTGTGGTGCCATTTAAAATCATTGGTTTATTCGTCTCCGGTGCCTGATTTGGAATCCCTTCGGAATCGAATTGTGGCATGTTCTGAGGACATACGCAATACTCCTGGAGTTTGGGATCGTGTTCGCAGGTTAATGAGACATCCATGTGAGGTCTGTATTCAAGCAGGAGGTGGACATTTTGAACATCTTCTGTAATGACAACGACCTGCGGAAAGAAAAACGTTCCGGTGAATTTCAATGTTGTGAAGGCCATAACTCGGAAATGAAGCATTTCCGGACACATGTTGTGATGAACTATTTTGATTGTCTACATGTGAGAAATACATACCTGAAATTATGCCCCGTGTTTTTGAAACACTCTGTATATAACTACAAAACTTAAGTAAGATAATAATATTGTTATTAAAAATCAAATATTTTTATACTTATTAACCCAGTAGGGTTGGGTCTTTTTCATATACTTAATGGCGGTGTAGTGTAGATATTGATATGTGTCATTGTCTTCAGTATTGGCTCGAGAGAGCGCAAAAGTTACAGTTTCTAAGGAAAGATCAAAAGGTATTACTTACTGATAAAATAAGAGGCCTAGAAAATTTTGTAGTCTCCAGATCATTTCAGCAAGATCTGTTAGTAGGATAAAATGATTTTACGCTCTACATTTCAAGTTCTACATGCAGCAGCTATACGAAAATGCTATTGTTCGAAAGCTTAGCAAACCTGACATTTTTTTTTAACTTTTGCCTACAATCCACAATGACCTGAAATAGCTACTGCTATCGTCCTGACATTGATACTTGCGTTTTCGCGTTGAAACTCAAAAACTGAAGTTGGATAGGTTCAAGAAAAAGTATTTGGCCTAAAAAAATCCATTCAGAGGGAGTATGTTTCATTATTATGGAAGCAAATAACGATCAAAAAGATAATTACAGTATTCTTCATTGAAAATAAATCTGAAAAATTTTTATTTGAACGTCTAACGAACTTAGTTTGCAGCAGCATTTGCTGCACAAGCCACTAGTTTTATATAATTTGAATCCATTTTAACGTCTACAATTTAGCCTTTGTTCTAAAGTTGTTTTAATTATTGTCGCAAATTGAAGTAGAGATGATGATCAATTCGTTCAAACTATCACACACATTAAAACAATAATTAACTCAACTATAGTTTATTATCTAATTTGTATACATGATTTTAATATGTTAGTTTTAAGATTGATTAATGTATATATTCAGCAGTTATTCCATTTCGGTTCCTCCCTACTACCATTAATGCATAACATGTCAATACGGCGGTTGCTGTCGTCTGCGATACAACGAACTTTTCTGTTGATTTTCGAGTTCGTCATTTTTTTCCGGTTATTATATGCTTAGTTAACTTGTGTTAACTCTCGCTAGCGGTTTTATATTTTATTTTATTCGTCTTAATTTTTATTTTATTGTAAATATTTTTGTTTTATCACTATTATTATTATTATAATTATTATTATTATTATTATTATTATTATTATTATTATTATTTTCTGTTACTATCTTTGTATCATCTCCGTCACGATTATTCTATTATTATTATTATTATTATTATTATTATTATTATTATTATTATTATTACTATTACTATGATTTCTATCATCAGCATTATTATTTGATCTCTGTAAATTTTATGTAGACTACTGGACTGTACCCGAGCACGAGCATACGCTCATTTCGGGTATATATTCATATGTATTCATTTCAAATGTAAATTGTAAATAAATTTGAATTTGAATTTGAAAAAAAAATTACTATAATTAATGTATCACATGATATTGTTTGAAAAGTGCCTGAAGATGTCAAATAGGCGAAAACGTTATCATTGTTTTAACCTTAACTTCGGTGAATATTTTATATTTACAAATTTTATTTATGTTTTTTTTTAAGTACTGATAAGTCATTTGACTGAATAACAAATTTAACATTCATACTATTTTATATAGAAAATATAAGGCCTATTCTTTCACAAATTATTGAACAATTTAGGAAACACCTCCCAACATAAAGATGAGATGAAGTAAATAAGTACGTTCTGTTCTCTCAGATTTAATCAAAAGAAGATAATGAAGGAATAAAATTATGCTCACGGAGACAGCAATTATAACTAGAATAGCAAAATTATTAGGAGTAAGTATTCATAAGCATACATTTCATGGTTATATTCGGTTTTCGGAGTTAGTACTAATAATTTTATGTGGTCAAAATACATTGTTAGGTTAGGTCAGGTCTCGTAAATCAGTTGTATAGTCAAACCAATGAATTTCATATTGCAGACAAAATAACTAACATGTTGATCTCTTTCTCGTATAGTTTGCTTACGAAAATATGTTAGAAATTATTGAATTGCTTAGAATATTCTTCCAACACAAAGGTAAAGTACGATAAGTGAATAAGTCAATCAGTACGTAGAATTGTGATTTTACTTCATATGGTGATATCTGGTAACAGTTGGCATCATTGACAAGACAGCAATATTTGCTGTTTAGGAACTGTTTCTTACTTATGTGACCCTCACTATATATGTGTGAAATAGCCTTGCAGATTTTCAGAGCGAATAGCTCATGTTTTATGTAACAAAAAAGAACTATAATATGATATTGGTGGAAAGTACATAGTTTTTTCAAAAGAATTTTTTTTCCCACACTTTAACAACCTCTTATTCAGTAACCATTGCGAGTAGGATCGTGATTTTTGTCCTTATGGATAGGAAAACTAATAAAGAATAATTTATCCCTCTAGCGTATTTCAATATTGTGGACGGTTTTTGTGTAAATTTAATTTTAAAAGCCTCTAAATTCAAGCCACTGCGCGCTGCGAGTTGGTTGCAACACAGCGCCAGAGAACAGACACACACCGAGTTACCGAGTTCGTTGACCTCTTACATCTGTATCACGAGGAGCGTGAGTTAGCGGCGACGATGTTGACGGACTGTTGAAACTTCAAACTTAATTTTCTAATTAACCGTGCATTTAATCACAAAACGTAATCGGCCTATAGGTTTTCTATTCATTTATTTCAGTGTACCCTATCGTCTCTTTCAATCTGCAAGGTTATTTCACTTCCAACTT
This sequence comes from Periplaneta americana, assembly GCF_040183065.1. Lineage (NCBI taxonomy): Eukaryota > Metazoa > Arthropoda > Insecta > Blattodea > Blattidae > Periplaneta > Periplaneta americana. The sequence goes on from NC_091122.1 coordinate 120,452,269, forward strand.
GTATATATATACAGTGTGATTCACGAGGATTTACCGTCCCTTACGGAGCTTATTTCCGAAGACATCTTGAGTAAAAAATGTCATATAAACATTTGTCCTAATCTCAATATTTTCAGAGTTACACTAGTTTAAAGTGTTTGTAAAATAATATTATTCTTTAGTTTTAAGGGTAAAACAATATTACAGATAAAGAGTGAACTATTCAGGTGTATCATTTCTTTAATTAGCTAATATTCTGAAGCTGAAAATGCGTTGTCAATTCCATAGTTGCTTCTTACAGAATTTTTTTTTTCGATTTTAAACTACAAAATTACATGTTTCTTGCACATTTATCACATAAATTGTTACAAATCATGCCACTCTTGTAAATTTTTTTAGGCTGTACATAAGGATGCATAATTAAACTGTAAAGAATCAAGTTCCGAAACTCATATGATTTGTAATAATTTTTGTGATAAGTGTATAAGAATCATGTCATTTTAGTTAAAAATTGAAAAACAAAATACGTACAAAGCAATTAATAACACATTTTTAACTTCAGAACATTAGTCAATTAAAGAAATGACACGTCTAAATAGTTCGTTCTCTATTTGTAATATTCTTTTACCCTTAAAACTAAATGAAAAATGTACTTTACTAACAATTTAAAATTAATTATATTTATAATTATTTAATTATATATTTATAATTATTTAATTATATATTTGTGATTGAAAATCTGTATTTTTATCTTAAATTTGTATCAATGTATTTTTTTTTCATGTCCCCATTCATGTACAAGCATTATTGTAAATTGTGTGCCATTCTGTGTCTATGGCAAGCCTTGGAAGGTGAGATAGTAAAAATAAAAAAATAAACTTTTAAAATATTGCGATTAGGACCCATGTTTATATGACATTTTTTGCTCAGAATGTCTTCGGAAATCAGCTCCGTAAGGAACGGTAAATCTTCGTGAATCACACTGCATATCACCGTGTGTGTGTGCGTGCGTGCGTGCGTGCGTGTGTGTGCAACAAATAAATATGATGGTATTCGGATAAAGGGAGTTAAGTCATTTTTGTGTTAATTTAGTTTCGTTTCCCAGACACAAGTTACATTCTAAAAGTGAGTGTGCAAAAGACAAATTAAACAATTAATATGTAACTAAAAGCATGTAAATAAGTAATTACGTACATGGAAAAATTAAGTACAAACTTATAAAATACTGTTTTTATAAATTACAACCTTTACAGTTCATGAAATGTGATGATAAGACAGTTCCTTTGTGACGCTGTTGGCAATGTGCTAACAAGCGACAAAGGCACATTCTGACCTCTCAGACCAAGTCCGGGATTTAATAGGAGTATCTGCCGATGACATGTCTCCAGAATTGAAGCATTGACCTGCACTAGTCAGTACTGTTATCGAAATGAAGTGCCAACGACTTCTTTTCTGTGCGTCGTCGCGCTGAATACAAGGGACTGACAGGTCTATCTTCTGCGAGGGGTCCTGTACGAGAGTGCGTTCATTCCTCGCGGAGGACACAGCCCATCTCAGTATTAGAACCATTTATATATCAGAACTCGATTACTTTGTGTTTTCTTCATTTCAGACGAATCTTAATCAAAGTCCATATTTGTACATCTTTATACTTGACGTTAAACAGGGAATCATTGAAAATTGGTTCTCCACGTATGACAGGCTGAAGATAATATTCACAAAGAAATATCTACGCACCAAGCTGAATACGTTCCCATGACTACAGGATAGAAGCTTAGTATGAGCTGTTTCTTATACTTACTTCATAACACCATAACTTAGCTTGTTGATCCAGATCTGCGCTTGGGCGTGGGTTCGATTTCCGTTTCGTTTGATATCTGGTTAGTTTTTTTTCTGAACCTTTTTCCAAATATAAATCGAATATCAGATAATCACAAGACATCCTAGGTCTCATCTCGTGAAAAACCATCTCGCTTTCACCAATTCGATCGATGCTAAATAACCTAGTAGTTGATACAACATTGTTAAATAACCGATTAAAAACTATTAACATTATAGACTGAGTAAAATCTTTTCCGGTTTAAGCAAAGTGCATACATGGAAAGCTTTTTACACAATTTTAAAATAATTTTATACTGACTAAACACACAACAATAAAATATCATTTTCGTGACAGAGTTTATTTTTGTATACAAACCATAAGTAGTGCTAAGTTTTATTGTCTATCGGTGTCTGTCCAGCTTCTTTTTTTTTTTATCAACAGTAATCTCACTAGAGGTTTTGATTTATCTAGAGAAAATCAAAACTAGAGTGCGATTTAATTGACTATTATACGATTAGAAGAAAGTATATAAAGATTAGAAGAAATAAAGTACCCTAATACACTAAAATATTAACTGACTTACTGAAATTCTATTTCACTAATGTTAGCTTCACCAAGACGTTTGAACGGAGCCGCCATTTTCAGTTGACTATCTATGCGGTAAACAAATGATGATTTCAAAGCATCTTTTATAGTACCGTAATGAATTTGCAGTTTCAAATGTTGACAAACAAACAAACAAATGGTAGGGAGGTGATAAAAACAGAAGACAGTGTATAAAGATGAGAAGAAATAAAGTACTCTAATACATTAAAATGGGTATTAATTGACCCAGCGGGCTAGCGGTGTGATAGAGGCCTGGCCTTGTATTCGGGAGGTCCTGGTTTCGACTTCATGGGCCGGCAATCCTAACTGAGGGTTTTCATGGTTTCCTCAGTTATTTCCAGCCAAATGTCGGGATTGTACCTCTTGAAGACCGGCCATGTACGGCGATCCTTCCCTTAATCCTTTCATATGTGTGAGTGAATGGTGTGTAATGTCTTAAATGTTTGTATTGTATCGGAGGTGGCCCTGGCATTGAGCTGATCCCTCATCCGGGGAGGCCCTCCATGTCCTTGTGTGGTCAAAAAAGTATGTATCTGATCCAATAGATTAATTCCTCTCCCGACAGATCGCGGCCCTCTAAGGCCCGTGTGTCGTGGATCGTATAAATGAATCTAAAATGGGGATGTTAAACTAAGGGAAAGAAAGAAAGAAAGAAAGAAAGAAAGAAAGAAAGAAAGAAAAGATATTAATTGACTTACTAAAATTCTGTTTCACTAATGTTAGCTTCACCAAAACGTTTTAACGGTGCCGAGATTTTCAGTTGACTATCTATGCGGGAAACAAATGACGATCGCAAAGCATGTTTTATAGTACCATAAATAATTTGCATTTTGGAATGTTGGCAAAAAATGCTATGGAAGTGATGAAAACATATGCTAGGGAAGTGATAAAAATAAATGCTAGGGAAGTGATAAAACAAATGGTAGATAAGTGATAAAAACAAATGCTAGTGAAGTGATAAAAACAAACAAATGCTAGGGAAGAGATAAACAGCCATGATTGGTTGAAACACGTCCTTTCGTACAGTTTTATTGGTCAAAAGTTGTATGACGTAGTAAAAGTGTAATAGTCTCTTGAATATATTCTGTAGTCCATCTCTCTCACTACATCTTTGTCGGTTTTGTGTCTCTTCTCTAGACTATGTGTCTCAGTTTCTACCTGAATCTTTGTCTTGATTGTACACCCATCTATAGACTGTAATCTATCTGGTTGACAGTGTATTTGCCCAACTGTCTGTCAACTCATTGACTTAACCACAGTTGAGCAAAAACATTTGAAGCTCCAGAAATAAACTTGCAAGAGCACTGAAGTAGGAAGTGTAGCATTCTCTCGAAGCTCGTAGACAGTGTAGTCTTGGATTCGCTCTAGAACTTAATCGAATCGAGTGGGTGTGAATATGTCCGACCGATAATACAATTACCCTTGTCGACTCGAGGGTCCTTATTAGAACTGTGATTACATCCGACTGCACCTGCGACCGGCCGTGAAGTTTCAGCTGAAAGAAGTGGAGTACAGTCCGTCTAGAAATCTTCATTAGCAATGAAGAAAGAAACTAATGCTGCTGCATTCATTACACGTGGATTCTTACAGTCAATAATGTTAACACACTTTATGCTAACTGCGTGTCGTAATGTTAAATAAGAAAAAGAGCGCTGTTCAGTTAATTTCTTCTGCACTGTTAATTAATTAGTTATAACTGAAGCTTGGAGTTAGCGTAATTCAATAACGTTAGTAGAATGTATGCAAAATGTGTAGCCAAGATTTCTGAGCTATGTAACGGTGCTAATACTAAAAGTAACGATGTGAGAAAATTGTTGCTTTCTTCGTTCCCTTGCTTACATCCGAAAGGTATTTGTACACAAAAGTACATGAACTTTTTGCTTCTTAAGTTATTCCTCACATATTTTTGTACTACAAGCCCCGCATTACTAAGAGATTTTGATTTTGAAAAGCCTTTAAAATTGTGTATAAATTTGTATAATAATTAAAGAATATGGATATTTTACACTGAAGCGTTTGATCGAAAAGCATAGAGAATTTAATACTGAAACCCACCTGGCATTTATGGATATGAAAAAAGCCTTCGACAGAGTAGTTAGAAACAAATTATTGAATATTTTAGCACATGATGGTATTCCAAATCAATTAATAACAGCTATTTACAATATTTATAATAATAATCATAAACAGGTTAGGATTGAAAACAAATATTCGGAATGGAAACGAATAAATCAAGGAGTGAGACAGGGTTGTACTTTAGGGTCTATCTCCTCTATTATTTATAATATACATGAATCACATTATTAAGGAATGGAGATTGAGACCACATGGAAGTATACCGATAAGTCGTTTGTCCCAAATAGATACCTTATTATTTGCTGATTATATTGTGTTTATCGCAACTTCAGAAGATAAATTACAATGTTTGCTTTACAACTTTAACCAAATGGCAGAACGTTTCAATATGGAAATTTAAACTGACAAATCTAAGGTGATGGCTTTTTTAGGAAAAGAACCAGTCCGTAGCAAAATTTGCATCAATAATAAGATCATCGAACAAGTCAAAAATTTTAGTTATCATTGTTACCAAATTTCGTATGAAGAAGAAAAGAATTTGAATGAGAAAATTATTCAATTCAACAGAGCAATGGGTATAATTAATCAGATATTCAAACCAACCTTAGTACAAAAACACACGCGCACCAGAACTTATAAAACATTGACCGGACCTATACTCTGTTTTGGTAGTGAAGCTTGGACGATTCGTAATATTTATTCACAAAGATTAGCGGCGGCAGAAATTAGATTTATGCGTCGTACAGCGGGATACACGAGAATGGATCACATTAAAAATTTTGACATTATGAAAGAACTGCAGATTGAACCGATTACGGAAAACCTACAGAAATACAGACAAAACTGGAGATCACATATCATCAGAATGCCTCGTTCTAGAATTCCACGCCAAATTTTAAATTACCATCCTGTGGGCAAGAGATCCTTGGGCAGACCGTTCAAGCGTTGGCAAGAGACCGTAACGGGCCACTAAGCCCAATACATGCAAGGATGATGATGATGATTAAAGAAACAAGAACAGCATTATGTGACATTTTACTTATACTACAACATGTATTCTCTATTCCTTCACTGTTTTGTAGACAATATACTATTCTAATGGTGCCTCCTATTGAATTGTTGTTCATGTTCCAGTTTTTAAACATTCTTGATATCATAATCTAAGCTTAGATATGATACAACATAAATGCGATATTTCAACTTAGGGAAAATGAATAATGAAATTTGTCAATAGATTTGTTCTAGCACGGTTCAGAATCGATTCTGAACTGCCTGCTCAAGCGTAGTAGATCAATGTGCGTTCTAACAAGTTCGCCAATTGTCATGTCATGTAACGGTGACATTCCATGGCCTGAGAGGTCTCCTGATCTCAGTGTTTGCGATTTCTTCCTGTGGGGACACCTTAAAAGCAATGTGTACCGCACACGTCCTGCACCCATCGCTGAACTAAAACAGAGGATTGAAGGCGAAATCACTGGCATTCCTCGAGACTTGATACACCGAGCATTCCCAGTGGCGACTCGTGATATTTTTTGTATGTAGGATATGAGATTGACGACTGATGACCAAGACAGAAACTAATACTAATAATAATATAATATTAGTAATAATAATAATAATAATAATAATAATAATTAATAATAGAGCAGGCAAAATCAATACAAATAGGCCTATGTTAGTCTTTCACTCACCATTCTGGAACTGGCAATTTATTAGTAGTGAAGTTCGATTCCCCTCCCCTTTATAGTTGCTAAGATGGCTCCTAAGCCATGGTAGTGCCCGACATTTACCGATGTTCCGTCGTACGTTTGAGCAATTAAATTCTTGCTAAAGTTAAATTCTTCTAAACGATCAAATGCAACTTCAGATATTCTTTCAACTGTCCTGTCATCTGAAAGTCCTGTTAATTCTTGTATTTATTATAGCTTATTTATTTATTTTTATGTAATTTTGTTTTTTATTCATTTTGTATTTTATATTATATCATTTTAAATTAAATCGTTTATTCTTTTCTTTTAAAATGATCAATGAACTGCATTTAAGAAGGTTCTAAGGGTACTTGAAAATTCTTATTGTGGTCTCTGACAGGGTCTCCATTACCCAGAAAGAAGGGTCGTAGTATTATGATACGCGGTCATATCTTCAAACGCGGCTAATCTCAAGCCGTACCCCGCCCTCCGCACCCTCCCCTGTCCTATAACTTCACTGCTAGAAATACCTTTTGCTGTAAGATATTTGGATGGTTCCTCGGATATTATTTTTGAGCTGTGCAGTAGCGACAACTCACGACAGAAAATGAAAGCATTGAAAATCAAAATCTGTAATTAAAATGTTTTCTATTCTCAGAGGCACACCAGGCTATCAGAATGTGTATACCGAAATGGAGCACGTCTTTTCTATATCATCTTCAAGAAGTAACATGACAAGTGACATTGTGTAATAATGGCAATATAAGTAGTATATTATGTACATGCACTTCCATCAATAAATAATGTTTGTACTGTGTTTATTCGTGCCATTTACGTTAATTCAAAATTTCCCGTTTCCCTGCGCCACCCTGTACAAAGTTAAAAAGCGCCGGTAAATAGACTCTTAAGTTTACTTTTTATATAGCCCTACTATTAACTAAAGCCAGGCTTAGAGTACGCCTTCTTAAGTTATCACTAGAGAGAGGAGTCATATGCACTAAAAACGGCAAAATGTGCATTAATGTATGCATTAAAAACCAGCATATATTCATTAAAAATAACAAAAATATGCACTGTTCAAGTTGAAAAAAAATAATTTTAAGCAATTTACTATTATTGTTGATGGTTTTCCTGTTGTACATAAGAATATTAAGACATTTGCATATTTTTCTAAATTGTTAGGAAGCAAGCTTTTTATATTATTCGCACACAGGAATCTTTTTTTAAATCATGAGAAACTCTTTTCAACATCAGTGCGCTTCGTTGATTGCCAGGAAATTGCTCACAATGATTTGCCGACAACAGTGCACTGTCTGTATGTTGTCATATTGCAATAAATAAAAGAATAACTGTAATGTGTTTCAAAATCTGCGGTTCTTCTGTATTTCATTTTTTTCTCATTTTCCATGTCTTAATCTTGGTTTAAGCACTAGAATGCTTAAAACAACAAAATATGCTTTTATGTGCGCTAAAAGCTGAAATATCAATTAATCCCTTAAATATGCATAAATATGCACGAGGATTTACCGTCCTTTACGGAGCTTATTTCCGAAGACATTCTGAGTAAAAGAATACCATATAAACATTTCACCTATTCTCAATATTTACAGAGTTATGTTTCATTATTGGAACGCATTGCTGTGAACGCGTGATCGTGGTCAGCGTGCAGTCAGCAGCCAGCGCGAGCGCTACGGAAATCAAAGATAGCCGTATGCAGTTACGTAGCGCGACGAGTGCCGTTCACAAGCGTGCGGTCAAGTGTACTCAAGCGGACGGTGACATTTTTTTAAAATGTGTTGTAAACTCTCCAATACTGTAAATTAGGATGCAAAATTGAACTGCAAATAATTAAGTCGGTGGAAGTGGTGTGATTTGTAATAATTGTTGTGATAAGTGCGTAAGAATAATGTAATGTTCTAGTTGAAAATAGAAAAAAGATGTTTGTGCGAAGCAACTAAGGAGTTCACAGCACATTTTTAGCTTCATAATACTTGCCAATTAAAGAAATAATACTTCTGAATGGTTCATTCTCTATTTGTATTATTCTTTTACCTTCAGACTAAAGAAAAAACGTATTTTACAAACAACTTTTAATTAATATAACTCTGAAAATATTGAGAATAGGAACTATGTTTATACGACATTTTTTGCTCAAAATATCTTCAGGAATAACCTCCGTAAAAGACGGTAAATCCTCGTGAATCATCCTGTATACTAAAATCCGACCCTAGTTATCACATATCTTTTAACAGCAAGTGGTTCTTAACATAGAAAATCGCATTGATACTAAAAGTGATGAAAGAAAGCCTCTGCTAAGTGCTCTGTATGTATATTAATCACGATTGCACCTCAGACTCGCCCTCCTAACGTTGCGTTAGCACAATCTATGTTAACTCTTTCCTGGGCTTCTAGCGCTTGAATACTGGCGATAGAGGCGCGCGTGACGGACATTGTAATGATGTATCGCTTGCTCCTGCTATTGATGGCTCCCGGGACTGATAAACGATTCGGATAGCGTGGGCACTCAACTGCAGAAGCCTTCGCGCCTATAATGTCATTGCTCTTCCTCAGTTCCTAATGAAATGTTGGTTTCTTTACGCAGACCCAGAAATGGCATTTATATTGCTCTTTCCTCGACATTTGTGCATTACTTCTGAAGTAGTAATAGAAAATTGTTTAAAATTGCCATGAAGTTCATGAAAAGATATACTATATCTTATTTACCTACGTTTTAAATATAAGGTGGGCATAATGTTTAAACAAATAGGCAAAAATATCACTTCTTTTTCTCTCTTCTGTTCCTTTCTCTGCTTTCTCATCTTCTCTTCCTTTTTTCTCCGGTTCTTTTCTCTTTTTCCTTTTTCTTCACTTCTTCTCTTCTTCCCAGTTTCATCCTCTTTTTCTTTGTTATTAATTTCTTCCTCTTTCCTTTTTCTTTCTTCCTCATCTTCTCTTCTTTATTTTCTCTCCCTTTTTTCCCTCATCTTTTTCTTCGTATTCTTTTCTTCTGCTTCCCTTCTTCTTCCTTCCCCTCATCTTTTCCTTTTTCTTCTTTCCTTCATATTACCATTTTCCTTTCTCTTCCCTTTCCCCATCTCATCTTCTTCCTTCTTTTCCTTCAGTTTCTCTCTACTTTTCTATTTCTGCCTTCCTCTTCCTTTGTTCCTCCCCTTTCCTCATCTTCTTTTTTCTTCCTTTTCTTGTTACCTTTTCCTTTTTATTCTTTTCCGCCCCTTCCTTTTTTCCTTCTTTTCCTTCCCGTATTTTCTTTTCACTTGTTCAACGCCTAACAACTGCGGAAATGAGATTTCTAAGGAGGACTGCCGGCTACAGCTTGCTTGACCATAAAAGGAATGAACTAATTAAAAAAGAATTGAAAATTACACCTATTTATGAACATCTCAACCACTATAGACAAAAATGGCTTAACCATGTCAATAGAATGGACCGTTCCAGACTCCCAAGACAAATTCTCCGCTATATACCACATGGAAGACGATTTTTGGGACGCCCCCTGAAAAGATGGACGGAGACCGTAACAGGCCACTAGGCTTAATACCTGCAAGGACGATGATGATTTTCTTTTCACTTGTAATTAATTTCCCTTTTTATTCCTTTGCCTTCTCTTTTCTCTTCTTTTCCTTACATTCTCTTCCTTTTTATTTGTTCTTCCAGTTGCCTGTTTCCTTTTATTTCCTTTTCATTCTTTTCTTCTTTCCGTTTTCATTATTTTTCTTTTGTCCTCATTTCTTTTTCCTCTTTTCTTTCTTTTTATTCTTTTCAATCTCTTCTTTCCTTTCTTTTTCCCCTTTCGTCCTCTTCCCTTTCTATTTTCTTTCCTCCTCTTATCTTCTTCAATTCCTTTTCTCTTTTCCTTCATATTTTCATTTCCTTCTTCTCACCTTCTTTTCTTCTTTTCCCCTTTTTCCTCATTCTTATTTTTCTTAAGTTCTTCTTTCTTTCTTTCTTTTTTAGTTCTTTTTCCTTTATTCTTCCCCTTCTCTTTCTATTTTCCTTCCTTTCCTTGTATGCACAAATTTGATCTGAACAAATGAAACATTGTAAAATTCCTTTTGCAAAACGAAAAGTTACATTTGTTCGGATCACTAATTTAAAGGACAAAACTAAAATTCTTTTAATCATTTATTATGATATCTCTCTTAAATTCACTGAGCATATTCGGAATTAAAGCAATAGGTTTCCCAAAACACGCGCTGAAATGTTTCATATAAAACAATTTTTATCTCGAGAAGGAAACAGAAACGAGCAAAATTATATTTAACATTTTTATTTGAAATATCTCAAAGAATACCCCCGTGAAATTAATGGCATTACTTACGGTTCAGCTTGTATAAAAAAAATGAGCCACCTAATTTCATTAAGTTCCAGATACGACGTATTACGCATGTGAAGTAGACAAGAGCGCCTGTATAATTATATGCTATGTAGGGGAGAAGTGGGTACAGTGAGACAGGGAGAACAGTGAGACATTTTTTATTAGATGGTAAATTTTGATGTTGAAATGTTTGTAACAGTGGAGTTGTATGTTGCATGAGTAAAGTAACAGTATTTCCATACTCGATTTGATTCTAGTTATAAAGGTGAGTGATGAAAAAATAATGAAATAGAAATATGAATGTTTTGTTACCTAATGCTATGGTATTTGACGTTATGTTTGGCAAAGTTTCGTCTATCTTGTTTTGATTTTGAAGTGATGGCGCCATTTTTAAACGAACTATGCGTAAAGGGAACAGTGAGACATGCCATTGAAGGGTACACTGAGACGTCTGACTGTTCCCATTTACCAATGATTTGCAAAAATAAACTGTAATTATATTACATTTACCGGTAACTAACATTAAAAATGAACATACTAGTAACCAATTTAGGAACTATAGCTTAAAATAATGGATAAATTACATTTTAATGGTTCCTTAAATAAAGAATTATTCACAAAATTTAAGAAAATATTTAAAAATAATAAAGAATTAAATTAAATTCTTATAATTATAAGCTTTGTTGTCACCAAAAATTCATTTTATTTTTTCGCAAAAGTTTGAAAAGTCATGGAAAATTCACTTTTTCAAATGTTCCAGATGTTTCAATGGTTTCGAAGTCAGACATCAAAATGATTCTAAATAAGTCTACAGAACATGGCAAGATAAAGAGACAGCAAGCTTTCTTTTCTTTTGAAATAAATTTAAATCATTTCAATGTCCGTTAATAGACAATGTGGTTTCTCACTGTACCCTTCTGAATGGGAACATTGAGACATTTGAATTTTTTTGGCAAACACGCATTGTATATTATGTCCTTTATCTATTAAAATTTCTGTTTATGTATTATTGTACTCCATGTTTTAATGTATATTTCTATTGCATTTGATTTTAAAAATACTTGCATACATATGTCTTAATATTTCGTGTCTGACTGTACCCACTACTCCCCTACTTGTGGACAGTCTTGCGAAACTTGTTGCCTTCATACAGGAGGACACAAGGCTAGCCAGAATATATATCTTAAAAACCTTAACATACAATATAATATAATTCATTATAACATAATATTCCATATTCTGTTATAGTATAGTACAGTGCAATGTATATAATTTTCATTATGTTAGTCGAGAGTACCAACATGTTGTTTGGCGTATGATTGGGGTTGAGTAGCCCGAAAACAGTGCCGACCTCTCGAAGTGGGCTTGGTTATGTGGGAGTGTGGGGAAGTGCAGCGCAACTTGGGGGCTCGCTTTTCATTCGTCACTTGTTTGGTTGTTCTGTCCGAGAAATACTACATCACGGGTAGAACTTGCTACCGCAAGATACAGTGTATTTCATACGGGGGCTCTGCAAGTATAGAGTCGAGGACCCAGCAATTTAACCGACATACGAAGCTAGATTCTAACATTATTTGCAAAAGTAGGTTTCAATATTTTGAATGTAAGTAATGAATAATCTTACATAGTCAATGTATTAAAGTTGCCAGATAGCATACATTAAAATAAAATGGTTTCGCTCGCAATTCTGTGTTTGCGCAGTCAATCATATAACATTGTTTGTAACCAATGATTTTATATTCTTCGTCATGTATTTTACAAGGTCATATTATATTTGCAAACTGTTCATGTTTTATGCCCATAATAATGATATATGTTACTCTTTTAGGCCTGATGATGCTACACACGGCGAAGGCGCTAATCACATTACCATTGAGGCGTTCCATAGGAGAAGGGCTAACCCGCCAAATGTACCTGTAGAGATAATCGATGTTCAAAGTATTTTACCTGTTTAAGGGATAAGGGCGAAGCCGCCAAGGACACGTCTGTAAATAATGATAATTACTTTGTACACTGAAAAAGAATACCTTTATTGAAAATGGCAATTAAATGTCCAATTTAATAATTTCATCTTAATAGTGATCATAGATTAGTCTACATTATGAATTCATCAATATTATGGGAATAATTTGAAAACAGTAGCCTATATTAGAAAAAGCAAACAACAATATAATAATAATAAATAAAAGAATAAATAAATAAATAAAATCACTTAATCGCACTGTGATGTGACATTTACAAAGTGTCTGAAATTATTAACAATCAAAAATAAGTAGATGCCTGTCATGTTATTACCCTTGCTATCGAAAGTGATCTCACTTGTTCTGGGAACAGAGGTGCTAATAATCCATAACATCTTCATCAAGATGTTCCTCTGAATCGGTCACTGCTAGTTGCACGTTTTGTTTCCTGATCACGTCATCCAGAAACGTTCTGCGGCACATAGATAAGGAGAGCTTTCAGATCCTTTACTTTATCAGAAGTGAGCTTTATTGGCGTGACATACCTCTTTGGCAAAACCAGCTGAGAGAGGTCGGCCTGTTCTTAATGCGACATCTGTTTACATCAACACTGGTTACGAGCTTAGAAATACAGGCATTCTGGAGGTCATAATCACTCAACTCCGAAAAATTATGAAATACAGGTTTATTTTCTCCATACCTAATGCGCTGAAGCACTCACAAGTACATGGCGGGCCTATACCGCGAGCTTGCACATGTCGAGATGCTTTCGTACTAATGTACGATTCACCTTTGTTCCTTTTAATCTTTGCTTGTACGTTTATTCTCTTTTCGACATGACTCTGACGTTTCCTACAATAACCAGATATAGCTGGTTGATTATGACTGTAACTATTACTCATAATAAGCTATTACAATGTCCATAAATACATGTAACTTCTCACTGCAGTTGTACTCGGCTATGTGGTTACAGCAACACTGAGACAATGAATGGCGCGCGTCTTCAGGCGGAGTAGCGTATTCGCCCTTCTCGTACGGAGTAATATGAATATTATGAACCTGTCACAGACTACACAGTTTCTCCAGCCTTACAAACAATGATAATTGCGATGTATTAAGGCAGAGCCTGCCAACGTCTGTCAGGCTTAAGTTGCAGATATGAGGAGTAAAAAACACAAAATTCAACCCTTGTCGGGATCGCCCTTCTCTTACGGAACGCCTCAATTGTAATTATGACCTAATGTTTTTTTATTTATAGAATACATTAGGTTAATAAACTAAGACAGTTATTGAAGGATTTATCAATTATTTTATTACGATAAATGGTGTGCGCTTCCACATAAAGGAAAAGGTGTTATTTTATTTCAAGAACATACTCCCAGAAATAAATGGATTTTTTCTAAGTAGGGTCTGTCTTCCTCTGAATGGCGGGACGCAATTAAGATGAATGCTAACGTAGCACCAGTGAGAAGTCTTCATGGGAGATCCTTGGACGGTTTCCGTTGCAGGTACTGCAACGAGGTTGAAACCTTAGCACACGTCCTAGGATCCTGTCAGCATGGAGAACTCCTGAGAAATTCACGCCATCATAATATCCGAAAACTAATAGCACAGACCCTTATAAAAATATCCTTCGCGGTCCATGAAGAAGTACACTGCGTTGCGTCTGAAGGCGGCGGAATTAGAAGAGCGGACATCGTGGCTCTAGACAAAACTAGTAGTAAAGGTTTTATATTGGACCCAACTGTTAGATTTGAGATGAGTCAGACCCAACCATCTGATGTCAACAAAGAGAAACAACATATTTTATGAGCCTACTATTCCGCATTTTCGTGAAAAATATCATATGGAAGGCACCTAGGAAGTACTGTACATGGTTTAATGATCGGAACGAGGGGCACCATCCCACGATCAATTGTAAACACTATCAAAACATTTGGAATCCATGACATCATTCGAAAAATAATTACTTCTAGCATTAAAGGGTCTGTGGCAATTCTGAAAAATCATTTATACGGAATATCATAATCCCCCCCTCTTTCTATCCGTTAGTGTGTGATTGTTACAATATATGTACAAATTTATTATTTCTTAAATTTGAGCTCCTAGTTCACATTTCAATTTGACTCACCTGTTTACTGTAATCGTTATTATTCTTATATTTGTGTTATTCTTTTTTTTGGCAACCCAGGATGCCTGGGCAGACTATTTCTTGGAAATAAATTATATATATTTAACTTGTGGGACCAATAATGGCTCTTAAATTTTGTCCCTATAGTTTATTTTCACCCTGCATGTGGTATATCATCTTGCACTGATAGTGAACTTTTATACAACATTGTGCATGTAAGCGTAAACCTCTGCATTTATTGCAACGCGTCCAGTCGGAACGAAATAACTTGCGTACAGTAACTGCGATAAGTAGGCCTATACAGAAGGGAGGATATCGGGGTGAAAACTGAAAGATATAATGAGAGGGTGAACATAGTTGTGTGTATGTTCTTAAATCGCTTCATTTATTTGAGCTGGATGTTCAAAACTCTTTGCGGCGGGCGGTTGTGCTAAACAAAGCAGCGCTAATGCGGCGGAGCGTAGAAACAGCTGTAACTTGTTAAGCATATTATCTCCCCGGCCGCATAGAATTAAAAAAAATCCAAAGGAAACTCTTCAGAAGCGTATTTTGTTTCCAGTTCAGAAAACCCGACGTTTAAGTTTGAATCACATTTTCTGTACGAATATTAAAATATAAGTTTTGAGTTCTCTTAATGTAAAAAAACCGTCGTAAACTGAGCTGACACACGATCTTCCTAATGGAATTTTATGAGCACATACACACAGACAATTCATATTCGTTCTTTGAGATCTGAGGCTCCCGAAACAGAGTTTTCAAACTATATTCCACGGACCACTAGTGGTTCTCGAGGTGAGCAGCAGCGGTGGAAAATCTTTGTTGAGAAAGTATTAAAAACGACGTATGGATAAAAGAGAGCTCTCCTCAATTTCAAATTTGGAGTCTCAGCGAAATAATAATAATAATAATAATAATAATAATAATAATAATAATAATTTAAGTAAAACAAAAACTCTCATATATAAGACATTGGTACAAAGTGTTATGTTATATGGAGCAGAATCTTGGACATTAGACAAAACACATGAAAATAAATTATCCGCTGCTCAAATGGACTTCTGGCGGAGAGCAGCAAGAAAATCGAGAAGGGAAAAAATTAGAAATCGAAGAATTAGAGATATTTTGGAGGTAGACAAGGACGTTATTGAAGTAATTGAAGAAGATAGAGGATTCAAATGGTTTGGACACGTGAAGAGGATGAAAAATAGAAGAATACCAAAGATTATGCTGGAATGGACTGCGGAGGAAATAAGAAAAAGGGGAAAACCAAAAGAACAGTGGGTGGATGACGTCAGAAGGAGTACGACTAGAAGAGATCTTGCTGAAGATGGTCCTGAGGATAGATATTTGTGGAAGAGGAAAATTTCTCTGGCTGAAGAATAGGCCCTAATTTCTGTATTGTAGAAAAAAAAATTAAATAAAACAACCCTCATTTATAAGTCATTGGTGTAAAGTGTTATGTTATATTACTGGGTAGAATCTTGGACATTGTACAGAATACTTATTTATTTATTTATTTATTTATTTATTTATTTATTTATTTATTTACATACGGCTATATAGACCACGATGTCTCGTTACTAGCGTGCTGGCTTATAAGCCTGAGATCCTATTTCAAATCCTAGACGATCCACCAAGAATTTATAACTTGTGTTGGGCAAGCCATAATCCAAGAAACACAGCGTTTTCTCTTCATCCTCCTGTAGCATCTCGACAATTTTCCCCACCACCACCACCACCACCACCACCATCATCATCATCATCATCATCATCATCATCATAATCCATTACGAATGTAATGTAGATCCACCATTTGTGGTGCATTATTAATAGTCTCTTACAAATCAAGTGGTTCAAGCTTCTCAGCAGTAGAGACATCTATAAGCCATGCTCATAGTCAGGGCGAATAATGGTAAGTTAAAGTCCGTGCATTGCACATAATACTTACTTACAAATGGCTTTTAAGGAACCCTCAAGTTCATTGCCGCCCTCACATAAGCCCGCCATCAGCCCATATCCTGAGCAAGATTAATCCAGTCTCTATCATCATATCCCATCTCCCTCAAATCCATTTTAATATTATCCTCCCATCTACGTCTCGGCCTCCCCAAAGGTCTTTTTCCCCTCCGGTCTCCCAGCTAACACTTTATATGCATTTTTGGATTCGCCCATACCTGCTACATGCCCTGTCAATCTCAAACGTCTGGATTTAATGTTCCTAATTATGTCAGGTGAAGAATACAATGCGTGCAGTTCTGCGTTGTGTAACTTTCTCCATTCTCCTGTAACTTCTTCCCTCTTAGCCTCAAATATTTTCCTAAGCACCTTATTCTCAAACACCCTTAATCTCTGTTCCTCTCTCAAAGTGAGAGTCCAAGTTTCACAACCATACAGAGCAACCGGTAATATAACTGTTTTATAAATTCTAACTTTCAGATTTTTTGACAGCAGACTACATGACAAAAGCTTCTCAACCGAATAATAACAGGTATTTCCCATATTTATTCTGCGTTTAACTTCCTCCCGAGTGTCATTTATATTTGTCACTGTTGCTCCAAGATATTTGAATTTTTCCACCTCTTCGAAGGATACATCTCCAATTTTTATGTTTCCATTTGGTACAGTATTCTGGTCACGAGACATAATAATATACTTTGTCTTTTCGGGATTTACTTCCAAACCTATCGCTTTTCTTCAAGTAAAATTTCCATGTTTTCCCTAATCGTTTGTGAATTATCTCCTAACATATTCACGTCATCCGCATAGACAAGAAGCTGATGTAACCCGTTCAATTCCAAACCTTCTCTGTTATCCTGAACTTTCCTAATGGCTATTCTAGCATTGCACATAATAATAATAATAATAATAATAATAATAATAATAATGGTAATGATGATAATGATGATGATGATGATGATGATATGCTCAACTATCTTGACGGAGGGTTCTCTTCGAGAGTCGAATTTTACTATTATAAAACGGAAGGATGATGTTGAGTAGTATCATCGCATTGACAGGTGACGAGTCCTATGTCGTAATTTTGAACTCCACTAATGTCGATCTTCCATTGGGTGGTAACACACCAGATCTCCTCGGCCTGAAAAGTTCAAGTTGCAAGGAAATGCAGGGAATGTCATATTATCCTTTCACTCCCCCATTATTGAGGTCCATTGCTAGTGGAATTTTTTGTGGACAAAAATTATCAGTATCCAGCGCTACATAGATACTCTCGAGCATCTTAAACGAAATACAGTGCTCATTTTACGAGGAAACAAGATTATAGCGTAACCCCGTCGTACACTTACCCACGTGCCGTGCTTGTACCGGCTTCATCAACTTCAAAACGCAAGATTTTGTAGGAATGCTGTAATTAGGATATTTACGAGCAAAGCTTCGAACCAATCTTCTATAGTTATCTTTTTCACGTAACTTTCCACCAAATTTAATTTCCTGTTCAACCGTATACTTAATTTTCCAATCGATTATTTGATACACAAGCAACAGTAACACACACGTTCCGGTACAATTCTCAAAAGCAACTAACTGCTGGGATGTTTTGTAGAACTGACTTTCCACGCTGCGGTCGGGAGAGCAGGAAGTCGGCCGGCGGCGGAATGATGCGAAGTTTTCTCGTAAAATTAGAGCACTGTATCAAGAATAAATCTCCAGGTCTTTTGACAAGGAGATTTGTTTTACTCCAGGACAGTCCTCGAGTTCACACTACCATATCAACAAAGAACGAGTTGCAAAGGTTTCACTGGGAAACACTACCACACTCTTCTTACAGTCCAGACTTATCGCGATGCGATATCCATAATTTTTTGGAGGTTTGAAGAGATTCCTGAAGGGAAGCAAATTTACATCCAACAAATCTGTGCAAAATGCGAAGTGTGTTAGGAATTGTGACAAGTATTAACCCTTAAATTCCTATAGGATAGAACAGGTCAATAGACTATCTATATATAATTTGAACTGGTAATGGAAATTAGGGAACAACGGCTGAACGGATTTTAATTAATGACTCCTCATTTTGAAGCTTGAAACCCAAAGTTTTTCAGAAAAATAGTAGTTTTCAGTGAAATGTCAGTTTTCTTACATAATTTTCCTATTTTCCAAAATCCATCTTTCGTCGGTTTTGAGAACTAATTGCATTTCAAAATAAAACAAAACACACACTACAATAAAAAAAAATAGGATATTACACGAAGGCCATGACCCGCAGGATTGCTGACATATTTAGAGCTCAAATTCAATTGGTTATTAAAAGCTTCAAGACTTATTAAAAATAATTTACAGGTCTGATTCTGCGGTGTGTAATTTTCTGACTACAGCTGTGTATTGGATATTAAAATCTACAAAACGTTAGGTGGTTTGATGACATTATTACCATTAGAAATTAATTATTATTATTATAGTTAATGCGATGATGTTAATATATAAACTATAAAACTTGCGTAAGATAATAATATTGTTATTAAAATAAAATATGTTTATAGGTATTAATCAAATGGGGTTGGGTCTTTTTCATATATTTAATGGCGGTGTGGTGTAGATTCAGTATTGGCTCGAGGGAGCGCAAAAATTACAATTCCTAAGGAAAGACGATATTACTTACCGGTACTGATAAAATAAAAGGCCTAGAAAATTTTGTAGTGTCCCTATCACTTCAGCAAGATCCCTTAGTAGGATAAAATGATTTTATCCTCTACATTTCAAGCTCTACATGCAGCATCTGTACCAAGTTGCTATGTCTATTGTTCGAAAGCATAGCAAACCTGATATTTTTTTAACTTTCACCTTCTATCCACAATGACCTGAAATAGCTATTGCTTTACTCCCACATGAAAAACTCACTGATCGTCCTGACATTTTTACTTGGGTTTTCGAGTTGAAACTCAAAACCTGAAGGTGGATAGGTTTAAGAAAAATTATTTGACATAAAAAAAAAACATTCAAAGGGAGTATGTTTCATTATTATGGAAGCAAATAACTTTCAAAATATCTGGTATTTTTCATTGAAAATAAATCTGAAAAATTTTTATTTGAACGTCTAAAGAACTTAGTTTGAGCATTTGCTGGACAAGCCACTAGTATGCCATAATTTAATAGAACAATGCCGGTTTCTGGTACACATCAGTTAACTCTCAGTTACTTAACTGAGCTTATAAATTTAACTGCAGTGATAACTGTCATGAGTTTCCGGAAAGTTAAATGTAGATTTATCAGCGCTTGTAACTAACAGTTGAGGTAACTTCAAGTTCAGTATCTATTGTCGTCCATAGATGTCTCCACTAGTATTTTGTTAGTGATTTTTTAGTTATTTATAGGTACTTTTGTTTGCAGAAATTTTCAGTAGTAATATGGCTGATATGTAGACAGTGAGCTCTGTACTAGTAGATGCAAAGCTTTTTAGCTAAAGAACAGTCTGCTATACGATAGTGTACATGTACACTTCCATCTCAATCTTAATATGATTTAAAAAGAAATAATTTTTGGTATTTGGCGTGATTATCGATATAAATAATACTAGTGGAGAAAGCGGTAGATGTAACTTCTGCTTCAAAATTGTAACCGTATTCAGCTGTGGTGGCTATGGCAGCCATACTGAAAACATGTTAAAATATTTTACATTCGCCCATATGAATGTTTTCATGTATTCAAATGAACTTTTCAGAGCCCAAAATGCCATTGGCATTGGTAGAACACCTAAAAATAAAATATTCCTTGACTGACGACATACAACCTGAAGTTGATGACGAAAATTAAGCTTGAGATGTTCGAAATTGTCTTTATAAACACATTATTATCCTAATATGTCATAAAAAGTAAAACATTTACCGTAAGTTATGTAAATAAAACTCCAAAATTTTAAAACTGTACAGATAATATAGTAAATTAATTTATTATTTAATATCAGTTGTTATAGTTTACGAAACTGTAATGTAGTAGTGCCGCATGTCGGTATTTGTTGGAATCAGTACTAACAGCCAGGTAACTTCAGGCCGAGATATAGTTACCAGTTGAAACACAGATAACTGTAAAGATGACAATAAAACATAAGCACGTTAAATCATAGCTAACTCTGTTTGTACAGATAATTGTCTTTCCAGAAACCGGGTACAATAGAAAATAGTAATATACGTTACAAGAGCGGTAAGTTGACGTTTTCATGTTCGAGGAAAAGATTGAAAAAGCGAAACGTAGTTGAGCTTTTTTAATTTCCGAGAACATGAAAACAAACATACCGCTCGTGTATCGTACATTATTTTGTGCGAAGATCGTTTGTTACATACCTGAAAGACGAATTTCTAAATAGTTGCAATGAAATCTCCATGTTGGTTTCTGTTTAATGACGGCAACTTCGGAAAACCAAAATATCTTTCTTCAACATTGTTGCTATAAAATGTTTTCTGTGTTTACTATACTCCAGCAGGCCGTGATATACGTCTGTCTTTTTTTCCCCCCAGTCCATAAATGCGAACTTAAAACAAACGGTAATGTTATGTAATGATTTATTTTTCATTTTAATATTTTAACAATATTATTTATATAACATATTGCAGTAATAACATCGGCATCTGGAATCTTGTTGATTTTTTCACGCACAATCTCGCACAAAAAAAAATTGTAGGATAATTAAATTTAACCAAAATTTCACAATACTATAATATTGCACAACATATAAAATATGGACATTGCGATAGTTGTTTTCTTTACAGTCCGACACAGTTTAATAAACTAGTGTGAGAAATGAAGTTTTGCCAATTTAAGGGTTAAGCAGCAAGTTTAATCTCTGTCTATTAACGATGTCCGAGTTTTATTTGAACGGCATACTGCAGTTATTGTTCATAATTATTCTGTTTATTAGGTATATCTGGTTTCCCGAATACGAAATCGTGCCGTGAGGTATAATCTGTTGGGTTAATTTTCCATTAATTATTCACTGTAATCAAAGCTACAGTTAGAATAGATATGCAGCATTAACAGGGCCGTATCTTGTTACGAGGATACGAAACTGTGTTGATAATAAAAGTAGCGTATATCCAGCCTTATATTGATTTTTATATTTCCGTTGGGAAATGAAGCCATTTGTAATGATTTCGCTAACTGCGTATTAGATCTAATGGGTTGATGCAGTCTTCTTTGTATATAGACGATAATAGCAGCATTAGTGATGTAAGTGAAGAGGTAGAAAAGCGCATAAATACTCGGTGCGGTGCCTTGTTCTCTCGTCTCGCATTCTTGTGCTTCAACCCCTCCCTGGGGGTGGCTCACACGCACTGTAATGTGGTTGTATGTATCGAGGCGGAGCCCGTAATTGCCTGCTATTAATGTCATTTTCAGAATATTTGAAAGGCGACTCCTATACAAAAACGTACCACCCTTTTTCTCTCTCTCTTTCCAGCCCCCTCTCTCTCTTCCAACGCATTCCCAAAGCTTTGGAAGCTTCCAAACAACAAATTACTACTAAACTGCGTAACAGATTCGCATGCTGCTCATGCCTTCCCTCCCCTCACCTCCCAGAAAGGCATTTGAATGTTCTCTCCATTCCTTGCCTTTATTTTACTAAAATGTAGCTTGGGATTTAAAAATATTTATTTCAGAAATCTAAACACAGCGACTCGAATTATACTTTAGGGGTTGTTACGTTTCGTTGGCCTTCAGGCTCAGAGCTCCCTTGATTTCTCTCGAATCTACGTGTATTAAAAATGGAATTTACAAAAACTAATGTAATACAACCATCATTGACACTGCTGCCACCACCACCACCATCACCACCACCACCACCACCACCACCATCACCACAATCACTGTCAACAGTACTGTCAGCACCATTGCACCATCACTTTCAGTTCTGAAAAGGAATATTAAAATGTTACATTTGTTCGGATCAAATTTCTGCATATTTAAAGGACAAAACTGAAATTCTTTCAGTAATTTTTTATTATCATAATACATTGCTCTTTTATATTAACTGAGCATATTGGGAATTAAATTTGCAAAACGTTCTGTGAAATGTATCATATAAAACAAATTTTGTCTCGGAAAGGAAGCGAAAACGAGCAAATTTGTATTGAGCTTTTAGGTTTGAAATATCTCAAAGAATAACCACCTGAAATTAATGACATTACTTACGGTTCGTCTTGTATATAGAAATTTCTTCATTTACTCTTTAATATACACACGGGCTATTCCATATGAAATCGATCAGTAAAAAAGCTCGCATTTTTTATACTCTAATTTTTTCCCCTCTTTACACAAGGTGCTGAGGAGACTGCATTTTCAAAAATATACTATCGAAAGTCAGACTGTTTTCGTATTATTGAGCGACAAATTTAGCGTATTTTATATAAAAAAAAACAAGCCTCTTTCAGCGCTCAGAACTCTGGAACCATTTACTGCAGAACATTGAACGAGAGCTCATTTTGAAACTGACATTTGGTAGGTTATGTTAAGAAGAAATCCTTATTTTTATTGTATGCAGAGAGACAAATAATCTGATTTTACTTACTTTTAGGCTTTTTTCCAATTTGTAAAAATGTAAAAAAATATTGAGAAAAAAACCTTGCATTATTAAGAGGGATTCGGCATTGTTTGGTTAATGGCTCCGCAATAAGTTTCGAGGGTATTAAATAAATTATTTATTTTCACACGCCTAGACTTGAACGGCGCAGTACCGCATGCACTGGCCGAGAGCTGAAGATAAGCGAGCGTTGGGCGTCATTTTACTCCTGTGTTTATGAAAACCTGTGATAAAGCTAGCACAGCCATGACTGCTAGACGACACATCACGTTTTTATGTCTCCTGGCCTTGCTTACTTCGGCTAGCTTCCGCCTCACAGTCAGCTGGTTAGTTCACGCGCGTACTATTTATTTTCTTTATTTGATATTTTCAATACTTTCTTATCAACGTGCCATCAGTAAAAAATATGTGTTTATTTGTACTTTCAATGCGGAATCTAACTATATATTTTTTAAATATTTTTTCCTTGGCAAAGGCGTCTTAATGAGGAAAAATCTAAATTTCTCCATTTCCATAAAAAGTAAGAAAATCTGTTTATATGTCAATATAAACTCTAATTTCTCAGCATCAAAATAAACCATGATTTTGATCATTGGGTGGAAGGGTTTCGGAGTTACAACAATTTAAAGTTGCAAATTTTATGAAAATATGATAAATTTAAATATTTTTAATTTAAACACTACGAAGTTCTGATGCCTCAAACTTTGCACAGAGTATTGTATCACAGTTCTCTACGTACAAAAAAAGTTTTATTGTATTTAGAAATTGTAAGGTCAATTTTCTCTATATTTCGGTCGATTTCAGATGGAATAGCTCATACAGATTTGTGTCCTTTATCTTACATAGCCGCTGAGTTATTGGAATCTAACGATGTTATGCACCAGCGTGACTTACATTTTCCGTCTAGCGCAGTGTCGGAGATAAAACGTCATTCAAGGTTAAGAAAAATAAGATCATCTTGAACGTTGTCTGACTGTGGCGTGATTTGTGTGTAAAGATGTACCACTTGATTGTGTACTTTATTATTATTGATATTATTATTATTATTATTATTATTATTATTATTATTATATTAGTTTTTATTTTTTTATTTCGTAAACATTAGAAAAATAGAAATAGGCCTACCCATAAATAATATTTTGTATGTACCAACTTTCTTCCCCTGAACTCGGTAGGCTATCTGCATATTAATATAATTTTCGTATTATCAGATAAAACAACTTCTTTCTTTAGAGGAAAGCTGAAGTGTTAATAAAATCACAGATTGTAATAATAGAGAACGGAACTGCCTTTATTCTCTATTTCCGTATACATCCTGTATATAGATGTTATGATAAGGTTTATTTTACATTTTTTTGTGGTTCATTACAGCACCAGTTGTATTTTCAGGGGAACAAAATATTGAAATAGTGAACCTTTTGTATAATGATTTCATCTGTCTGTTCGTTTAATTGGAGTTCACATTGAGTTTTACTGAATACACTATTAGAAAGTGTATCTTTCAAACAAAACTTGCTTTTTTTCCTTCCTCCACCAGGCCATTGAATCGGCCTGCTCTTTATGTAGCAGGTGAATGCGATGCTCTATTTATTTCACCTCCCACCCCCTTTCTCTTCAGCCTAATGCCGTTACCATCATCCTTTCCCCTCCCACTTCTCGTCTTTTATTGTGCCAGTAAGGAATTTTGTAGCCCTCCTGGGAAAGTCATTCAGTATTCTGCTTGTCGTATCTTATATTTCCCTTTTAAGGCGAATGTAGCCTGTCACGACTCCCAATGTCCTCGTAGAAGTGCTTGTCATTTGTCTGTTCCGTTAATTTAAGGATCTCCCCTCCCCTCCCCTTCTACAACTCGTTTTCCTCAAGTAACTAATAGTTACAGCGTGTTGCTAAGCACCGAATGCTGAAACAATTGAAGGTAACATAAAATTTCTCTTTTCATTTGCAGGTTGGTTTCCTTGGGGACATGCGTAATGCCACTGTTGTGACTTGTGTTCGTAAGTATGGACCTTCCTTCAAGAATCCTTTACGAATTAACCGATTTCAACTAAATGCTATGCATTGTCTATAAAATATACCTTGAAGTCATGTTAGAAGGTGGAAATTTATTTTTCAGCGACGTAAGTTCGATGTCTATATATAATATTAGCACGAAATTAAATATCAATTGAGGAGCTTGCTGGAAAAACGACCTCAATTAAAAAAAAAAAACTTGTTTGAGAAAACAACCGAGCAAAGAAATGCAGACAATTTTTTGCTGACTGTTACACTTTTACTACGTCATAGTACTTTGACCAATAAAACGGTACGAAAGAACGTGTTTCAACCAATCATGACTGCTTATCGCACAATTTTATCACTTCCGTAGCATTTGTTTATTTTTATCACTTCCCTAGCATTTGTTTCTTTGTTTGCCAACATTTCAAACTGCAAATTCTTCACGGTACTATAAAACATGCATTACGATAGTGATTTGTTTCCCGCATAGATAGTCAACTGAAAAATGACGGCTCCGTTCAAACGTTTTGGTGAAGATAACATTAGTGAAATAGAATTCTAGTAAGTCAATTAATATCTATTTTATTATATTAGAGCACTTTATTTCTACTAATCTTTATATAGTTTCATCTGTTTTTATCACCTTCCTACCATTCGTTTCTTGGTTTGCCAACATTGTACTATAAAACATGTATTGCGATCGTCATTTGTTTCCTGCATAAATAGTCAACTGAAAATGGTGGCTCCGTTCAAACGTTTTGGTGAAGATAACATTAGTGAAATAGAATTTTAGTAAGTCAATTAGTATCTATTTTATTGTATAAGAGTACTTTATTTCTTCTAATCTTTATATCCTTTCTTCTGTTTTTATCACATCACTACTTTTCGTTTCTTTGTTTGCCAACATTTCAAACTTCAAATTCTTTACGGTACTATAAAACATCCTTTGCGATCGTCATTTGTTTACCGCATAGATAGTCAGCTCCGTTTAAACGTTTTGGTGAAGCTAACATTAGTGAAATAGAATTTTAGTAAGTCAATTAATATTTGATAGTATTAGAGTACCTACTTTATTTAATCTAATATTTATATACTTTCTTCTAATCGTGTAATAGTTAATTAAAACTCAGTCGGGTTTTGATTTTCTCTAGATAAATCAAAACCTCTAGTGAGATTACTGTTGATAAAATTTTGTTAGTTGTGAATATAACCTTTCTTTAGAATAGTTGATATTCTCTCTTTATAGTTTAATATTCAAATTTCTATAAGAAATTAAGATATTGCCACAATAAAAAGATTTTAGAGACAGAGCTGAAGTCGTTTTTCCATCAATCCATTTATTGGTGAACCACATGTGTTTATTACAAAATAATCATATATGTATTTCAGAAATGAAAGAAAACATATATTTTTTCATTCTCATGATTTTAAGAAACATTTTCTTTAACAGAAATTAAATTAATATTTATTATTTTCGAATCATTGACTTGTGTCTTCAACCTCAGCAAATATAAATTAATTATCAGAAATGTCACAAACAACATCTGAAGATTTTCTTTACAAAGCTACAGCTCAAACCACTGTATTTCTTCACTTGACAAGAATTCAATATATAATGACCTTATTTCATTCAATTTTGCTGCTTTCATTTTGTTTTTTGGTACCAATGGCAATGTGTCAGCAATCATTCCTTTGATCAGGAAAGAAAAAGATACATATATACTACTCCATTGTAAGTTTCTGCTGTCAGAAGACTCCCATGTTTTGTGTACTGTATCCTGCAATATTTCTCAATAGAAAAACTGGCTCCTTTTGTCTTAGATTTCTTTGCAAACCTTTTCTGTAATGAACTCTTTCGTTATTTTATTATTCCATTTCCATTCATTAATTCTGAAGTTTCATTGTAGATTATTTTAAATTAAATACACTTCAATCTGTTCTAATTCAGTGAGGACAGGAATGGTGTAATCAGCTGTTTATATCCTATCAGCTTAGCCAACATGGTGCTACAAAAATCCCTACAATTTCCTCAGTTTTATAGCATTGTTAACTAAATTTTGGTGAAGCATGCTCCACACAGTGCAGAATCGTTTTAAACGATTGATGAAAAAGCGGCACGAGTGAACAGAGTTCGTTTTTCCAGCAAGCTCCTCAATTGCTTTACAATTACTGAATATATTTTTATTTTATTTGCTAAATAATATTCACAAAAGCTGGGAATGTTTATGTTGGCAATAGCCATTATTTTTTAATCTCAGTTCATGCTTAGGCGTTGTGTCGAGTGATTTATAGAGCCAATTCGTTCTACTTCAGCTTCTGAAAACTCAGCAGTCATCTTTCAACAACATGGGGCGCCTTCACATCAGGCTCTTTCTGTTAAATAGCTCTTGTTAACTTTGTCTTGGATGAGGGATAGTTCGGAATGGTCCTTTCTGATGGCCACCAAGGTTACCAGATTTGACCGCCATATATATTTTCTTTCAGAGGTACGTAAAAGTATCTCGTTTATAGGAGGTAAATTAGTCAACTCTAGAACTTGTGCTATAGAATCACAAATGCCGTGACTAAAGTTACACAACATAGATTATTTGCATCAATATTTAGCATGTCTATGAAATAACGTCACTGTATTAGTGCATGGACTATTGTTAAGTCAAGCATTATTATTGGGCAACTTCAGCTTTCTCCCTTGTTTTAGAATTAGATGGACTCGTCCTATGGTTTTGTTTGTTTTTCCCGATATCCCCCTCGTACGATATAATATATTCCTATTGCTGAAACCAATGGTGTTGAAAAGTTATTTTCTACTAAGTCCTGTTCGAGTAATGAAGCAGTGCATGACGTCACTGTTTCCTGTTATACATAAAGCAAGACTTTTTTTCCCGTTTATACCTCCAGTGAAGACGTGGTTACGTCAGAAATGCGGAATATATTCTTGGAAAGGTCAAATGTTCCTAACACGCCCCACTGAATCTTCTGTGTCCGTCTGACATTAAAAATTCTATTGAACGCAAATTTTATTATTTGTTATTAATTGTGGACGTCATCCTAACAACGGCTTCGCCATACGCCCTTTTTAGGGTGATTACATTTTCTTCATCTACAAATGTTCTTTTACCAGTTGACGAAAAATGGTTTCAATCCTAGTTAACTAAGGTCCGGTTTATAAATACGGTTAATCTAAAGGTTATGTTAAACCTAAGTTAAACCTAACCGTGAATTTAATTCAACGTGCCGTATTATAGAGTCTCGGTTAAGTTAAACCGTAGTGAAATACGATTGGTATTACTGCTAGGAAATAAAAGAAGACGATCGCAACTGTTTAATTATAATTATTATTGATTTAAAATAGCCGAAGCTCATGGAGAGTCTTTATTAAGAAACATGTTTGTTCTTCGATATCAGAGAGGGTATCATAATAAAAACCTAAAGAGAACCAATACCGCGTACTTCAGTATGCTTGTCAGACTTAACCTCAAATAGTTTCTTAACGCTGGCTACCAACGTTATACTCCCAAACACAATGCAACCAAACTAAACCTTGCATGACCGTCCGCGACGTAACTCCATACAGAATCAACTGAGTAATGAAGTAATAATATTAGTGTGCGTATTTTATGTGTTGTCTAGAATATTTATGAAATAGAATTCAGTCAAAACAAATTATTTTTATGAGTCTAGTAAAAGTAGGTACTATTATTAGTATTTATAAATCAAACCCCATGGTAAATCTTACCAGGAGACTGTCTGTCACACACAGTACAATGCACAATAGGTTTATGGTAGATTTATGAACATTTTCGAAATCTATCGTTTTCAGTATGTCTACTACCAGAGGAAAAATAGCGCGGCGCAACTAGTAACTGATGCAGAGATTCAACAGAATGTTTTCAAAAATAAAAAAGAAATCATTTATCTTTCCAAATAATCTTTAAATTCAAACCCTAAAACACATATTTTTGCACTTTCTCATTTTCCTGTTACATGTTGTAGCCGAGTTTCAATTTTTCGAAACAAGGTTAGGACTATAAGCCTAATTCTGAAGGTTAGGCTCTCTGTTTCGAAAACCTCAATCGGTTTTAAAATTTATGTTCATTTATGTAATTTCAAAGTAGTGCACTCTATTTCGAAAAATTCTCGGCCTCCGTTGTCGTTCAGTAATATTCAGCACTCACTTAACGTCACTCATAAGTTCTTGAAAAATATCTGTAATATCTATGTGTATTCCGGGAACCGCCATCTTGCACCGTTGAACCTTGAACTACAGTTTAAACGGCAGAGAACTGCCGATCAAATTAAGCTCAAGTTAACTCAAGATTAACTAGTAGTTAAGGTTTATAATATGAAGCAGAACGAAAAATTTCAGTTTAAACTGAAGGTAAGGTTTAAACGGCGTTTGTAATACCGACCCTAAATGGCACAAAACAACAGAACGATGTGACGCACCACGCCCTCTCAGGTGACCAGTTGGCGCAGGTTGTATTTGTGTATTGCTTGGCTTAGCGAGTGGTTGTGTGTGTGCAAGTGTAAAGCCATGGAAAGCAGCACGACTTCTGTGGTTTTACGTCTTTAATGTACGTCTGCATACTACAGATTTTAAGAGTTACATATATACATTTTTGGAAACAGAAGGAAAAAGAGCCCTGATTCTGTTATTTCATTTGTGCACCTAACTCTAGTGAATTTAATGAAATCTCATCCCTGCAAGAATATTCTGACGGTGCAGGGAAACATCATAAAAATTTCAAATTTCTATAATTTATTTCATGGTTTTCCAAAGTACATAATGTGAAAATTTTGTTGTATTTTTAGTAAGATGGCGTAGCTACTCGCAATGTGACAGACATTTTTTACTATACAACATGAAGATTAAGAACATGTCAAATGTTGAGACTGCTAAAGAGTATCTTGAAGTTATTTCGACCTGTCGCGAAATGCCACAACTATTTAAGATGTTATGGGACAGGTTCGTTTTGAAAGACTGGTCTGAAGTACTGAGTATTTATTTTCTGAAAAAAAAAAAATAGTGAGCAATCTGTGTTTCAAATCCAGAAATACTGTCAAATGTTTTGTGAGCCTTCAGGAAAAGTGTCAACTTCTAAGAATTACTTTAATGTGTTCAGTGAGTTTACATTTTGGAAGAAAGACTATGAAGCTAATGAAGTGAGGAATCTAATCCCCTCCTTTAATGAAACGTTTCCTCTTAATCCAGCTAAAGTAAGGAATATTAGAGATCTACTTCCTTCTTGAATCAATAAGCAAGAAGTTGGTAAGAAGATGTACTGGAAGAAGTCAAAGAAGCAGGCCTTGCTGTTGTATCCGAAGATGAAACGTCTGATTCATGCTAGAGACCAAAAGTGAGTTTGCTGGGTGATTCCATTTTTTGTAATAATTTCATATCATTAGTAGCATTAACAGTGACTATTATCTCATTTGGAACTTTACAAGTGAAGATGTATGTTAAGCTTATTTATTTATATTCAACTCGAATATGAACAAGCAAGTTTAATTTTTTAGTTTTAGGAGTAGAAGGGAAATAAGTTCTCATTTCTCACAGTTTAGCTCAGTATACTTATAATATCAATCAAATGTATTAAAATTCATATGACTTAAATTAAATTAAAACGTTCACCTTAAGGGCGTATGTAGATGTGAAAAGAAACATGTCTTATCTCCATATTTCATATTTTTTTTATTTATTTCCCTGTTCTGATATAGATTCAGTCATAATATGTAAGGAATATATATCACTTCATATGCAGTAATTGGTATTTACATACTTGTAAACTCAATTATCTCGGAGCATCATTTTCAATAATTCGCTCTTGTTAAGGTGACGTCCTCAATTGCTAATAGTGGAGGAAAAGTCACATATTCTCTTGTAACACCTTTTTTCATCACAGTTATTATTTACTTATATCCTTCAAACTCTGCGAGTTGTAATAGAAACCGATAATGTTGCAATAAAATATTTCTTTGAAACACTATTTTATTCCTATTGAGGCCTGAAAGTCTTCCGTAATGATTAAGAACATGGAAGTATAAAATTAATTTTATTCATTTAGTAACTATTAAAGGAATAAAATCCTCATTTTCATGACTGTCCGCTCTGGATAACTTAACTGACCACACAAAATTTCAATATCATGGTATTACCACTTTACATATAACAAAGAATGAATATAGCGCATTATGTTAAACCTTTATAGCGACCATATTATCACTTCTTGTTACGTTAATCCATCTCAATAAAGGATTTATCGAGTACAATATCTCTAATTGTTCTTGAGGAACAAGAGAAATGGTTCCAATCGCCATTATTGCCTTTCGATTCACATGGCTATAGCATTGGGGCATCTGTAGTTACGTCCTTGTTGCTCTGAACGATCTTTAATCGCGCATTAAAAGCGAATCGGCCAGATTAAATGACTGCACTCTTTCAAACCGGCAGCGCAGTAACAATCAATGCCATTGGAATGGCTTAATTTTTAGTCCAGGGATTGCGAGAGGGGCAGGGAAGAGGAAATCCTACCCTGCAGTGGAATGGAATATGTTGCTTGTGTAGGCAGCTGGCTCCTATATGTGGACGCCAACAACCCCCTTTAGCAGACAGAGCATTTCTCTGTAAGACACAGCAGACGCTGTGGAGTGGACGTCTATCTCGGACAGTGGAATCGTCTTAGACTAGACTGTGGGCATTTAAAGAGATGCGCCGTACTACTCTGATTGCTGCAACACGCATCACCTGTTAACGTAATACTCAGCGGTGGATCGCCTGAAGTATTGAAACACGGAACGTTAAGTAATTAAGCAGGACAAGAAGATACAGTTTTCTGCAAATGTTATTTTTATGAATAATGACAATGAAAGAAAACAAATTTTCCAAAACAAGTACAAACTATTTTACAAAAAGCTGAAACATAACTGTATTTATGTTTAAACAATTACTGTAAAAGCCTTATAAAATGACGTAAAAAGTACAATTCTGCAACAGTTAAAATGTAATGCCATAATCTGAACCTATTTATTTTGAAAGGGCATCAGTCACTGATTTGCATCATTTGAAAATAAAATTAAGGAACTAAGAAAAAATAGATTCTTAACAAAATATCAAGCACATTACTAAGAAACAGAAAAACAACAATTATGATATTTTCTAAACTTCTTACTGAAGTTCTTTGTTGTTTTTGTCAATTTACGTCAGTTGACTCATGCCATTAAAAGAAAGGTTTCATTTATTCTTCTTCATCACGTAAATCAGCAAATGTTTCAAAATTTGGAGTTATATCAGACATTGCAATTGTGAGCTGATGGAATAAATTTTCGTCTGAAATCGTTATCTTGATTTGGATTTTACAATGGCCAACTGAGAAAAAAAACTGTTCAGAAATAAAGGTTGAGCCAAACATAGAAGCAATTTTCATAACAGAACTCCGAAGATGTGAATATTTTACTTTGCAAAGTTGTTTATATATATCTAAACCATCATATTTGTGCACTTGCACTTGGTAAACGTGTCATTTTTCAGTCGAAAAACTTCTAACTGAAGGTCTAATCTTACACATTGATCATTAACGGAGAATGCATTAAAAATAATAGAAATTCATTCTCTAATTTATTAAAATCACTGAATCTTTTGTCTGTGAATTCATTTATTACATTTTCCAATATTTGATAGAAGTGGCTAATGTTAACATCGGGTGATAGATTATGCGATTTTAAAGAAGGAAAATGATAAAATGTCTCTGATTTAACTTCATCAGAAATAGACGCAGTTGTGACACAAACAGCTTTAATTCATCGTACATGTGTACGATATTTTTATCTTTTGCTTGAAGAGAAATGTTGAAATCGGTAAGAGTGCAGGTTATGTCGCACAGGAAAGCCAAATCAATGACCCGTCCCTCGTCTGTCAATTCATTTACTGTTTCACCCCGAAAAGGAAACGCATTATGATTATAACGTCGCTTTACAAGCAAAATACATTAAGTCAGAAATATTACTTCTGAGAAAAAGGAATATGTATTTTACATACTGCATATGTATAAAGTTAGAATTGGAAAATGAAATACAATTAAAAAGAAATAACTTACTCAAATTAATAATATTTTGAGGATTCAGTTTTGTCGGAATAAAAGCGTCTTTTTCTCAGACGTAATATTTTTACTTAATGTGTTTTGTTTGTAAACCGACGATATTATTACGTTACTACTACTTACTACCCACCACCACCACCACCACCACCACCAGTATTATTATTCCTATTATTATAAAAAATAAAATAAAAAAATTATTCTATTAAAACGAGTCTTTTCATAATGTCGCTGAACGTGCTAGTAAAATTTTGTAGCATAATAAGCACCTAACGCTTTCCCCTTCTTCACAACAAAAGAATTCATTTTCCCATTCTTTGTGGAAATAATATTTTTCGACTTTTTTACTTCAGGAGCTTCCTCAGAGAGCGACTTTTTTTTAGTGAAATCCACCGCTGTACCTCAACCGGTTGGACAGGTTCCCCGCGTAAACAGCTAGGGTGTGGAGGGAGGGAGATCACGTCATTCCGTTCGACTCCGTTCGACATGTACAACTGATGCCCACGTCTGGACTAGACTTACAGGGCCGTATTCATAGACATTCTTAGCGCGTGCTTCCGATGGATGATCAGCGAACTAATGTTTTTCGTATTCATAAACCAGTGTTAGCGATATGATATGATATGATATGATATGATATGATATGATATGATATGATATGATATGATATGATATGATATGATATGATATATGTGAATCCTGTACAAGTAAGCAGTCGATAGCCGGGGCTAGTTTAGTACGCTCGTAGCGCGGGCTAGCGAAATGTCTATGTATAGCACCCACAGCGTTTAGAGCAGCGACTAGTGGTGTCTCACTGACAAGGTTTGGAGTTCGATCCCGGACACTTTCTGCTGGCTTTGAGTGGAAAACGATATACAAGGTGTAAGGGGTATGTGTGTCATTATTTTAACTGATGATTGTTCATGTCATAAGGGAAAAAAATGCCCTTACAATTTTTTTATAATTGCAATATTTAAGTAATATTAAAGTTTACAATATTAGGCGTTTGGCAACGTTGCTGGATGGGGAGGAGGGAGTTTACAAATACACAATACAGTTCAAGCGGATACAGACATACTGGTACAAAACAGATGCTCTGTTCTAATGCAGGGACGGACCGTCGTTTACATAAAACGAACAGCAAATACTAACTTTCCATCTCATTAATAGAACTTTATGGTAAATTTCTATTTTGTTTAACAATATTGGCAATATTGGTTCATATTTTATTGTACGTCTAAAAAATAAACAAATGGTTTACTATGAAAGAGTAATGGAACGGAGAAAAATTCTCTTCGGCGCCGGAATTTGAACCCGGGTTTTCAGCTCTACGTGCTGACGCTTTATCCACTAAGCCACACCGGATTCCACCCCGACGTCGGAAGAATCGTCTCAGTTTTAAGTTCCAACTCTTGGGTTCCCTCTAGTGGCCACCCTCTGCACTACGTCATAGATATCTATGAACCTAGGACCGAACTCCACACATGTGCTGAGGTGCACTCGTAGTGAGTGACTAGTTGGCCGGGATCTGACGGAATAAGCGTCGTCTTAAATCACGAAGTGATTTACGCATATCATATATATTATTATAATGTACCGAAGTACATATGATATTTCCATGCAGATATTCTGCGTCATTATACGATGAAAGAGCAATGGAACGGAGAAAAATTCTCTCCGGCGCCGGGATTTGAACTCGGGTTTTCAGCTCTACGTGCTGACACTTTATCCACTAAGCCATACCGGATTCCACCCCGGCGTCGGAAAAATCGTCTCAGTTTTAAGTTCCAACTCTTGGGTTCCCTCTAGTGGCCGCCCTCTGCACTACGTCATAGATATCTATGAACCTAGGACCGAAGTCCACACATATGCTGAGGTGCACTCGTAGTGAGTGACTAGTTGCATGGAAATATCATATGTACTTCGGTACATTATAATAATATAAATGGTTTACTGCACAAAATCACACAAACTTTTTTTTAAATGCAACATTTTAATCTCTCCCTCTTCCATAAAGCAGTACCATTTTTAAAGAAATTTCTGTTCGTGTGATTTTAGTAACGAGATAAGAGACACCTAGTTTCTAATAGTCGTTGAGAAACCGCTACAAAAGTTCGCCGATGAGGTAACCTTCGTTGCGGAAAACATTGACGGTACATCTTCTTGCCTCACTTGAATTACGACGACTTTCTCAATAAATAAATAAATAAATAAGATATGATATTCCTAAACTGTGAATGACACTGTAAGTTGTGCATCGAATACCTGGTACCGAACTGTCATCCGCTCGGCAGTAGACCTATGGACAGGGAGCTTGAACTCCGCTGACATGTACGTACGTCTGTGCAGAGTACTGCCTGCTGAACACGTTGCCACGTCTCTCACGCCAGAATATTAACAAATTTAAGCATGCAATTTTATTTAATTTCACGAAAACGTAATAGAACACACAAATATGTATTTAAACTAATATTAACTCTTTGCTAGATATACCTACTGATGTAATTGTTTTCGTATTTTTATTAACGATATAAGCAGTAGGCCTATAACGCGAATAAAATAAGAGAAGAAATATTTTTTCTGGGAAAATTATCAAGTTTTGACTCTATGTTGTAGGGACGTTTTTTGATCCTGTAGACCGTCCCTGTAAAGCTGATGTTTTATATTTATTCATACTAAATTACATAGAAGATATAAAGCATCAGAAACAACCGTATGAGCAAAGCTCGTGAATGAATTTTATTGAATTTCATTGCAGACTGTAAACACATACGTACAATCTACTAAGCCAATTACCAGTCTACGTATGAATTACACAAGCAGAAAAGATAAGAGAGAGCACTAAACAACATTATTAATAATAATCTGTATGTATGTGCGGTATAGCTGTGAGTGAAAATTGTATAATTTCTTGAGCAGTATTTCCCACAAGTTTTTTTTTATCCACATCATCAAAAGCCTTCTCGGAAGTATCAGTTACTGATACATGGACTTCGAAATTATGCTATCCTCTTTTTCGATTATCTGATTTATTAATTTGCACTATTCTGTAGTGCTTATTTCAAGCCTGTATTTTCCTTATGATTGAAGCATCGATCAGAAATCGTTTCAAGATGTTCTTGCAATACTAATACACTGTCTTCTATGTATTTATCTTATCCCATATAAAAAGGGAGTCGTTTTCTTGTTGAGCTGATACAGACAACGATAAATGTGAATATTGCTATACGCTCACATCATCGTCCTGTAAGTAGGATCTGGAACGCTTGCTTCTTCTAAAGCCTGTATTTGTAATATCCTTTTTATGTCCTCATTGTGTATTCGTCTCGCATTCCCATGTCTTTCTTTTTAAGATGTTCGTAAAATTTTCATTTCAGTTCTTTCTGCTTTATGCTGGCACTCTCTCTAGTATTGCCTGGGGATTCATTTCCTTACAGAAGTACAGGTGTGTTCACAACTCTGGCCTTTGGTTTTTATGCTTTGTATTTAATTATTGTCGTTCGTTTTGGCGCAAGTGTAACTTTTTCAGGTACAAATTCTGCGACATATTATTCCCGCAGAGAAATGGAGTCATTTTTTTTGTATTGGAACTGTGTGCGTACACCTCTTGCCTTACGTTTGTCCTCAGATAGAGCGGTTGTCTTGTATGGATAGGAAAATAAATTAATAAGTGGAACCAATAAACTACTGTACCGAAATAGGTAACATTTTAATAAGCACACAACTGCACTTGCATTTAAAAAAAATAATTCTCAACTTAACAGACTACAAGCTATGAATCAAGTAACTTAACCTAACTAAACATGTGTCTGCTTTTAGCTTAGTATGACTCTCCATGTGTCTGAATAATCGATTTATAAATGCAAGACTGTTTTATGCTTGCATTCGCAGCTGTGAGCCAAGCTGAAAACACTGTATCTTTTGTTACGCGATTATATTTTATGTCCATCTCGGCAACTACTGGAGTCTACTGAAATTACCTATGGAATTTCTAATTCATTACGTGATTTATTTATTTATTTATTTATTTATTTATTTATTTATTTATTTATTTATTTAATGAGGAAATGCTGGGTAATTTTCGGTGCTGGACCCCGGACTCATTTCACCGGCATTATCATCTTCATCTCATTCAGACGCTAAACAACCTAACACACTGGCCGGCAGATGCTGCAGTTGTGACGTAAGAGCCAGTCAGATCGCAAGAGCTTGGGAGAGCGAGCAGTTGAGTCGTATTAATGTTAGCACACACCAGCGCAGTGGCGTCAGTGCAGCAGTAGAACGGGACTGTTGAAAACAAAAGGATCTATCTACATTTTATAGAAGATTTCCCCAGGCAAGATTCCCTCGATTGCATAGATTTGCTGCTAGGATGTTGAGCATATTCGGATCTACGTATATATGTGAACAGTTCTTTTCTTGTATGAAGATCTGCAAACCACAACATAGAAACCACCTGTCTGATCTGAACTTGAAACATATTCTTCGCTTGTGTGTTAGCCAGGCTATGACTCCAAATATAGCAAAATTAGTACGCGAGAAAAGAGGGAAAAAATCTCGACAAAGCGTTTAGCTTGGGCACGGTAGTGACACAAAGTGATGGTGTGTTTCAAAAGTTGAAATATACTTTGCATACTACTCTCCAAGATAGGGCCTATGTAGTTTAATCTGTATATTATGTAGAAAAATGTGTGTTAAAAACACTTTTCAAGTTTCCGAGTAGATAAAGTGTCGCAGTACTGCTTAAAGTATTTATTTATATGTTTGTATGATTATAGCAGTTTCGGAATTTCATTTATATATGCAAACGCTTCTACAAGTGGCTGTATTATGAGTTTCATATTATTGTAAGTACATTAAATTTGATTACAAACCAAGATATTTTGTTACATTGATTTATCACGGTTGTACAGTTTTGTTTTCGTACAAATGTATTGTAATTGTGCTTTTCCCATACTATCTCAGAAGAATGGATCACGCTCTGTCAGTGCATAGACCCGCACCACCACTGTTCAGATGAACCTTCTCTCCACGCTGTGCTCAGTATGCAGAGATTGCCGAGCAAAGAGCAGGGCGGCTACGTCGTATGACGTCACAGAGCACGGAACATGCCGGTCACTGACCTAAGATGTTGATAAAGCGTTGTAAAATAAAAATAACCCACTAAAAATTAATTAATTTATTAATTAATTTATTTATTTATTTATTTATCTGTCTGTCTGTCTATTTATTTGAAACGGAGCGCAAATTTAAAGAACGCACCCTACTGTTCGTCTGAGCGATTATGTCAAAGGGTCGTCGAAAAGGATTTCGACTGTTCATTGTATTGTATTTATTTACATTTCATGGTATTCGTATATCGATTCACACCTAGAATATGGAACATGTAAACAAAATCTTAATAGTACTACAAAGTCTTAATTATAGTCACAGTCTAGTTGAAATAGGTATACAGATTCGCACCAATGCTTGTTTGCCTACGTCATTTTTACAGAGTTCAGCTGTTGTCTATAAGAGGCAACTCTGGATATTCAACTTCGATTCATGATTGTGATGTAGAGCAAGGATACTGTTTTGTAAGGTATGAAGTTGTCGCGGGAAGAGGTGACAATTATATCTATTTTTGTTTGTAAAATATTCCATAATAAAGTATTTCAAGCCAGACGTAAAACCTGTAACAGTGTTTTCCGATATATGTGACGGGTAGAATAAAACGTCATGCGGGTGCCATCTGTATGATGCTTTACAAGATTTTGACATTCTTGAGTCTATCGACCACAAATTCTTGATACTTAGACATATACACAAGGAAAGTGATATCGACCATAGCATAAAAAATACAGGAGAAAGTTCACTGGGAATAGATACAGAATACCCACATGCTTGGGCTCAGTTGAGGCAGAGTGCAAAGAAGAAACTATGCGTATTCAGAGATATGCAAGGAAATGAGTTGTTCGACTTTGCCTCACTACTGAAAGTTCCTCTACATCAGTGGTCGTCAGCACTCCCTGAAATGGGTAGAGTGCATGGAAGATCAGGAACTCTGCTCCGTCGTGCACAAGGGATAGAGACAGCATACCCGTCAGCAGCCTAGAGCAGTGTCCTGTCCGCGGGTAAGATACGCTTGCCCGAGCGTGCAGTGTTTTGATGGCCCGGCTCTGCAGCATCGAAGAGTTAATAACATTAGTGTTCAGCTGAATTGGAGGGAAGTAAAACTGTTCTATTTTCAGAAGAATTTATTTGGTATTATTTTCTATATGAATGGCCTGGGAGCCACCGGCGTGGCTCAGTCGGTTAAGGCGCTTGCCTGCCGGTCTGAAGTTGCGCTCGGCAGCGGGTTCGATCCCCGCTTGGGCTTATTACCTGGTTGGGTTTTTTCCGAGGTTTTCCCCAACCGTAAGGTGAATACCAGGTAATCTATGGCGAATCTTCGGCCTCATCTCGCCAAATACCATCTCGCTATCACCAATCTCATCGACACTAAATAACCTCGTAATTGATAGAGCGTCGTTAAATAACCAACTAAAAAAACTAGCCTGGAAGAGGAGCAATTTCAAGCAGTCAGTTTTCTAAGGAGAGGTAAGGTCAGTGCACTTACACCACCAAGGGCATATAATGTACCTTTGCCAATCTCTACACAAAAGAATAAAATAGACGAACAGAATAAGAAATGAAGTGTTGCTAGAAATTGTTGTTGAAGAAAGAATAATCCTGAAAGTGATCAGAAGAGAAAAAGAAATCGGGTGAATCACTGACTAAGAAGAAACTGCCTACTGAAGGATGCACTGGAAGTAATGGTGAACGGAGAAAAGTTTGGGGCAGAAGGCGATATCAGATAACACACAACATTAAGGTATATGAATCATATACGGAGACTAAGAGGAAGGCGGAAAATAGGGAAGATTGGAGAATGCTGGGTTTGCAGTGAAAGACCTGCCTTTGGGCAGAAACTATGAAAAAATAAATACATTTTCGTGTCATTGTAATGTGACTTTTGCATTTTAAGTTGGCATCAAATTAAGTTGGAAATGTGTTGTTCTTATATAATATAAATTTAGCTTCCCTTAAGAAAAGGTTGCCAGATTTGATAAAGCGTATTACATAATAATTATTATTTGGAAACACACCTAAAAGGTAAAATGATATACATTTGAAACGGTTAGGGAATCGAATATACAAAATGTCAGCAAAATTTACACCTAAGTAGTAGGTTAGAATGATTGGAATGCCATATACCGCGAGAAAAATAATAGTACGGATTTATTGGCATTGATATCTAAACCAGTCAACAGCCATCGGTTAAGATAACTTGAAATTTCCATTATCATTCCCATTCAAATGATTTCTCAATATCTGAACCGATCCTTTGAGGGCACTAATGGCTATTTCCTTCACAATGCAGTGTGTTAGGCCCAGGTTTTTACATTTGTTGGCAAAGAAGGAGGGTATGGTACCTCGTGCTTCCACCATCAGACCTATTACATCAATGTGGGACAGGCTATATTTATCTTTATAGAACGGGATTGTTGGTTCATAGATCCGTTTCTTTTCACTGTCCACCTCATGCGGTTGATCTGCATGTGTCTCAAATCTGATGGTGGGATCGAGAATGTATGCCAAGTTGTTCTTAATGGCAATGATATCAATTCGCCGAACACTTCCTTGTGTGGCTAGTCCCTGCACCTCTTGATGGACTGTAAACCCTACTTCCTTCAGTGCCTCGGCCAGCATAGAACGGCCATTGCATATTATTATTTTGCTCCCCGCATTAAAAATAAGCACGTAAAGTAAAAACTGTATTAAATTACTTGTAGCAGTAAACATTTATATACATGAAAACTTGGATGAGTGAAGTGCGTTAAATGCAATTTTACACGGCATCTCCTTTCGTTTAAGCCCATTTTAAAGTCTTAAATTAAAATTGAGTTCAGATATTTTTAAGAAAGGTTGACAATGTTAGGATTTTGGGGAACTATTCAACTTCAAAAATCATTTGTCTCGAAAACAACTTTTCTGGATTTAACACACTTTTCCCACCCACCCGCCAAATTGAATATTGCAGCCACACTGCACACGAACCATAGCTTGAACGCCTTCGTTGTGTGGGATTAATTTCGTCGATTGTCTTGGACGTCGAACCCAGGGTGTTAACGCCGATCGGAGCAGCGGCTTAAACCAAATCGTGTAGTTGATTTGCGGAATCCGATCACACAGCTGAATCTAACTCAATCATACAGAGCATTAGTGTAATGAACCGAGGAGATGGACTGCACACTTCTCGACGACGCGATTCTCTGAGTCGGAGCCATGTGTGTGACGTCATCATCCATTCCATCAGACACCGGCGAGAGCACTCTAGATAATTGCCGCGCGTTGCCGGGGTGCCCTCAGAAGTCGTGTGAAATATTCATATTAATAAACGTAAGAGTGTGCTTATGACATTATTAAGCTTGATTCGCACTTCAGTGCAAATTGTAATTCAAACGCGAAAATGAGTGCATTTTCTGCGCGTGTCTCTGTTGTTTGTTGTATTTTACAGTAGTAACAAAGACATATAAGTTGAGCAAATAATCTTAGTTTAGGCCATATTGAAGCTATTCCTCATATTTTATACAAGATGTTTTGCTTGTCAAGTCTTTTTGTCACAACAGAAACGTAACACGGACTGTCACACTTTTACACAATGTTACAAGAATTCTACGTCACGAAAACGAAATTGTCGTAGACACATTATTTCACACTTTAAGACGTCGCAGTTCTTGCTCTTTTGGGAAGGAAATCTACGGGGGTTAGGCCAGGCCTGCAGAACCCGTAAGTAGGGGAAGTATGATGTCAACCTCACTCCACTTCTATTGGGGATGATCGACTTCTGCATAGAGTTGTTTACATTCTTTGCGTGTGGAAGGTCCGTTAGTGGGGCTCTGTAATTTTCAAAAAGGATTGTAATAAAGTAATATGTATTTAAATTGCGTTAGCTCGTTTCAAGGTTTACAATTATGCTAGATTTTTTGTCGGTAGTTTCTTTGAGATTTCTTTGCACCTAGCCTGCTTTAGAATTTTCAAAACTTTCCTCCTATCATCACCTACGGAAACATAAATTTGTAGTTTTTAAGTAATGAACCTTGAAAGTTAATATGAATGTCAATATTAATTTCAATACAAAATGAAAATAACAAGTGATGTCCTTAAATTAACAGTATACAGTGTAAATAAAAAATCAATACACAGTTCGTAATAATGAACTTACCGTAAAGTTCGTCTATTCCATAATTCTTAATATGAGCTTTCTTGAAATGTGGTTTAATATTGAAATGACGAGTGGAAATAAATTGGTTGGGACACAGTAAGCAATCAATCCTTTCGTCTTCAACAACAAAGTAATCATATTCCCATTTCCTTTGAAAGCAATATTTCTTCACGGGTTTAGATTTTGCCATGGTCCAGTTCTCTTCAACATGCAGTACGGGAATTTATTTATCCACTTATTCATTCATTTACTTACTTATTTAATAATTTATTTACTTATTTAATAATTTATTTACTTATTTTATTATTTATTTATTTATTTGCAGTATGTTACAATATTGAATGACAGCACTGACCTCCGGTCATATAGCTATCACTCACTTATCAACATGCAATTTATATTGTATGTAGATAGACCTTCTTACATTATAAGCACACATACATTTTAAAATTCATTTTACATATCTTTTAATTTATTTTCCTTATTCGTTTTTCTATTACTTTCCAAAGGTACGTTCCTAAGAGTTTTGTTATCTGTTCATTTGTAATTCTTGTTAGCGTATTGTGTACGTACCGCGGCGAGAATGAATGTTGATATATACCGAGCGCAACAAGAACGTTATGATCACACTGGTAGTAAAGGTGGGTGGGGTAGAAGGGATAGTAAGACAGTCTCTCTGAGAAGCTACAGTTCTGCAGGTCTGGGTTAGCCCCATGGCAACTTTTTTCTCCAAAATTAACTACTGGTGTCACGAGATGTCGTATAGCAACTATTAGTATGTGATCGCATCCTTAGATTGCAGTGAAACTTATTTTTACCGCAAAAGAGCAATGTGAATCCAGTTGTAAGTCGACCGTCGTGCCGTGCATCCATAGTACGACTATGGTGGTCGCATCACTGTAAGGATGGCAGTGTGATATGGTTATTGCACAGAGAGTAACGTTACGCTTATTTACACGCATTGCGTAGTGCAGTTGTAAATGCGCCGTGCAAAATGGATGTGACTCGGTGGTGTTTTAGGGTGGGTATGTGTGCTGAAATGCAACGGAGCTGTCAGAAAATTATCATTTCTCACGTTTGGCTCTCTAATTTCTATTGAGTACTGCTGTGTTATAGAGCTTTCCACATTAAGAAAAAATCATTGGTTTTATGGGCCTTGTCTTGTACATTGTAGAAGCTATGTGATAGGCGTCTCTATGGCAACTGGTCATTTGATGGAACAGTCCCATATAGTCAATGCTTTCTACTTAACGTGGTATCCTCTGTAGCCTGTTTAGGGGAACCTGGACCTTCCTATCTTAACCTATGTTAAATTAATCGTTTTAATTTCTTAGAAACTATAGGCCTAGGGAGTAGGCCTTCAGTAATGGAGCTGTTACAGCTTATTTCTGATACTTTCAGCGTTAATTAACTCTTTTTCTGAAAATATGCTTTAAACTAAGTTACGATTTTTTTATATACAGTAATGCAAATTTAAATTTTATCTTTTTCTAAATTTTTGTGGTAAACATTTTTGTAAATTAAAATTT
Source organism: Periplaneta americana (assembly GCF_040183065.1). Taxonomy (NCBI): domain Eukaryota; kingdom Metazoa; phylum Arthropoda; class Insecta; order Blattodea; family Blattidae; genus Periplaneta; species Periplaneta americana. The sequence goes on from NC_091122.1 coordinate 120,496,256, forward strand.
CATAAATTGTCTGTCTTAAGTAATGGAATAAGTTGAGAAGGTAGGCGTAAAATGGGTTCATAGGTCTATATGCCTTTTTTCGGGAGAATGTTTAATTCTATTTTCCGTTTTAAAATGTGCTTACTTACGTAGTTTCATTTCAGTATCTTGTAAACAGAAAGCAGGATAGCTAATTGAATGAACCGATGCACCCTTTCGTAGTTATGGAATTCAGCAAACATCAGTGAAGATGATCCTCAAAGTAAGTGTGAGTCCATCCAGAATGTGCACTAAGTGTAAACTGCACTCTGAAGATAAACTTACAAGTAAGTGTGAATCAATTCTAGATTAATACTAGATAACCTGTAATTTGTATTCAGTACCCAATAGGTATTCTTTATTTTCACGTATTCGGTACAATTTAATGTAATGTAATGTATTTTAAATAGATTATTTTACGACGCTTAATCAACATCTTAGGTTATTTATCGTCTGAATGAGATGGTGATAAGGCCGGTGGAATGAGGCCGGGGTCCAGCATCGAAAGTTACCCAGCGCTTGCTCATATTGGGTTGAGGGAAAACCCCGAAAAAACCTTCAACTAAGTAATTTGCCTCGACTGGGAATCGAACCCGGACTACCTGGTTTCGCGGCCAGACCCGCTAACCGTTATTCCACGGGTGAGGACGATGTAATGTAAGCAATATAATTTTGCTAAAATTATTATGAACTTGTAAACCTCTATAATGTGCGTTATTCAATGCGGATGTTTAATTTCTGCTAAAATATAATCATATTCAAAGTATTTTGATAAAATAAACTAGTTCTCTGGAAAAAGGGTCTATAAAATGTTGAAATAAAAATATATTTATAACACTATTAAAGTCGCAGTGCATTAGTCAACAAAAACTTGTAGACAAATATTATTGTAACAGTATGCAAATTGTTATTTTGATAAAAGTGCTTTTAAATCGCAATTACATAAAAATAAATCTTTCAATCTTTGTTTTCTCGAAACAATAAATTTGTCTTATGGGCCCTTTTTCCGGCTACCGCCTCAGTTATTAATTAATGTTCCCAGAAAATTTGAAGTCTTTACGAAGGGTATAAGCTGAGAGGAGGTGCGTTTTCTACAGAAAATATAAATTTATGAAAAATTACTTTCAAAATTATTAGTAAGATTCCAGCTGCATGTGGCGGATTGTTACAATTTATTTCTTTAGCTCCTTAGTAGTGAGTAACATGATCATTATCATCACCATCATCATATTGTACACGACTTTGGCTTGATGACCCGTTTCGGCATCAGAATAAAATTGGTCTCTCCATCGTTGCCTCGGGCGACCCACATCTCGTTTTCCTTTTGGTCTGTAGTTGAAAAGTTGTATCGGGAGACGACTTGGTTCCATCCTTAGTAAATGATTATACCAGTTCGAACTGTACTGTTGAATTTTGTCAATAATTATGTCCATATTTAATTTATTTCGTAAGCTTTCGTTTGTCTGATGTAGCCAACCAAAGGGCGAAGAAATTTCATTTCTGCTGCTTTCAATCGTTTTAATTGCTGGCTGGTGAATGTTAAAATTTCAGAATCATATGTCAACATTGGGATAGCCATTGTTTTATAAAATTTAAATATTGTATTTGTATGTAGTTTTTTCACGTGTTGTTTTTATCGTGCCAATCAAACCCTGATATTTACCAGTTATGTTTTACAAATAATTTCTTTTGAGAAGGAAAATTTACAATTGAAGGGCTTGGGGCAACATAGTGATAACTCATAATACACTGCTCTCTTAAACTGACCGACCATATTGGGAATTAAATCAATGGCTTTCCCAAAACATGCTATGATATGTTTCATATAAAATAATTTTTATCTCGAAAAGGAAGAAAAAACGAACAAAATTATATTATTTCTTTTTGTTTCAAATATCTCAAAGTATAACCCCTGGAAATTAATGACGTTACTTACTGTAGGTTCACTTTGTATATGTTTCATATACGTACCGTTGAAAAGAGATAATTTCAGAGAATGTAATGCAGTAAAAACCAAAAAATTAAAAATTTTCACCATTTTTTTTCAATGTCTCATAATTAAGTGCTATTCTAAAATTTTCCGAAACCCCCCCCCCCAAAAAAAACAGAAAAAATAATCTACATAAGGTCAAGTCGAAATATTGGAAACAGTGCATGTTAATACACGTAGATTTGGACAGCTGATATGTGCTTTCTTTCATAAATTCTGACATAGTAATCTGGTAATATTTTTGTATTTCTGATTTATGTTTCCGTAGCAACATCGCAGATGTATTGTTATAAGTGTAATTGATTTTTTCAAACGTTTTCACGTGAACTCAAGGTCTTACTTCATGCACAAATGAACTAAAGGTCACTGGACTGTTATTAAGTGTTGCGGTGCAGTTTATTAATTTAAGGCATGAATCATTCCGCCTCTTGCGCAGTAAAGTGAATGAGGATTTTTCTGCTTCGCTTTTGTTGTGGTATTTTTACTGGCTCGCTGACATGGATTTTGTATTACTTTTCCTCCCATTTACTTCTGTACATACACGCCTAGAGCTATTCCCTCGCCAGAATATCACAAATTTTTTAACATAAAAAGACGTAAAATCTAGTTACAGTCAGCCATATTGTACCCGACCGAGCCATTACGTCATTATGACGTAGACTGCGCGTAAAATATAATGAGACAGTCTAGCCCCCGCTGCACGGGTTTTACGACGTCCTTAAATGTCTGCTGCACTATTGAATGATTATTTCTTGCGACAAAAGCAAAACCCACAACGTTTCTAGCTCAATGTTGTCATGGAGATAATTGTTAATTTTTTTTAACCCTTGCTAAATCTACAAGAAGAGCAGATCATACAGAAATGTGTCTCTGCGGTGGCTACATGGACTAAACGACTAAATCAACACTCTGTCAGTCAGGCTGTCGGTTTCGAATCTCAGTCACGCTTGGAATTTTCTTCTGAAAACCATAGTGATTCCTTTCTTCACTTCGTCGTAATGTTCATGTTTCTGCACCATACAATGCTACACTCCATACAAAGCACTTAACTAGTCTCTTCCTTAGTTCTTTTTTCAGAGGTCGTAGAAGATGCTCCTTCTTCTATTAATAGTAATATGCGTTACAAGAGCGGTATGTTGAAGTTTTCATGTTCGAAGAAAAGTTTGAAAAAGCGAAACGTAGTTGAGCTTTTTTAATTTCCGAGAATTGAAAGAAAACATGCCGCTCGTGTATCGTACATTATTTTTTGCGAAGATCGTTTATTACATACCTGAAAGAGGTATTTCTAATTAGTTGCAATGAAATCTCCATCTTGGTTTCTGTTCAATGACGGCAAATTTGCAAAACAAAAATATCTATCTTCAACATTGTTGCTGTAAAATGTTTTCTGTGTTTACTATACTCCAGCAGGCCGTGATATACGTCTGTCTTTTTATCCCCCAGTCTATAAATGCGAACTTAAAACAAACGGTAAGGTTATGTAATGATTTAGAGTTTACTTAATTTTTGCAAATATTTAAAAACAATAATTAACAGTGCAATTTAGGTGAAATTGCAGTGGTAAGTTTCCAATTTATAATTATTACTGTATTGAACGTCTTTAAAAATAATATGTTAAAAGCCTAAAGCAGTAAAATCAATATGTCACTTAAGCGGTAAAAAGAGGGAAATTGTTATGTGCGTTAGGTTGGGAATACTGAATGTGGAATTTTACACTTTCCGCGGATTGGTTTTGTGCGGAAACCAAGCAAATACGCACGATCTCGCACAAAAGCTTTTTTTGTCATTGCTATCCTCCTTTTGACTTCCTGACAGCAGCTTATGTTACTGTTTACAGTACACCTCAAATATCTGAAGCTGTTCACTTGCTTTACTGCCTCATTTAAAATTCTTTACTTTCTTTATTTTTCTTCCGACAACAATGTTCTTCGTCTTGTTTGCCCCATAGTGCTCACAGCTGCCATTTAGCTCCAGTAGCATATCCCTTAGTATCGTCTCCTCTTCTGATAACAACACCATATCATCAGCAAATCTTACATAGGCCTACTTTATTTTTCTTCCTTCTACTATCACTCCTCCCATGTTCTGAAAACAGTTCTTAACTAAATCCTCCAGGTAGATATTGAACAGGGTAGATGAAAAGGACATCCTTGTCGTACTTCCCTCCCTATTTCACTTCCTTCTGACATTTCTTCTCCTATCCTGACTTTGACTGGTTGCTTCATATAAAGGTTACTGAACAGTCTCTTCTCTTTCCAATCCACACCAATTTTCTTTAGGATTCCTATCAGTTTATTCTAATCTACTCTGTCAAACGCCTTTTATATGTCCACAAATACTATACACACTTCTTTATTCTTCTTTTGGTGTCTTTCGCCGATTGTTCGTAGTAGTCAAATTGCATCCCTTGTACCCTTTCCTTTCCTGAAGCCAATTGCTCTTCTTCCAACTGGTCTTCCATCTTAAAATATAAACGTCGATTCAGTATTCGCAGGAGAATCTTCGCCGAGTGCGATATCAGGCTGATAGTCCTGAACTCGTTACTTTTCTTTGCATTATTTTTCTTCGGTATTGGAAGCAACACCGTCTCCGTAAAATCTTCAGGCCATTCGATTTTCTCATATATTTCGTCGCATAATGATAGAATTTCTTTCTTGTATTCACCCAAGCATTTTACTAACTCAATGGGGATTCCACCAACTCCTGTTGCTTTCCCATTCTTCATTTCCCTAAGCGTAGTTCAACTTCTTCTCTTAAAATAGAAAATCCTTTTTCGTCTTCTGATACAGTTGCTTCGTCTTCTATGGCTAACCTATCTGGACGATTCCTTGTCTCATATAACTCTTCTACATATTTCGTCCATCTGTTCAGTATTCCTTGTTTGTCTGTTATCTCATCTCCTATTTCGTCTTCTATCAACCACATGGATTTTCTGTTCTTATTTGTGAAGTCCAAACATTTAACTTCGCGGTACATTAAATCATATTTTCCTTTTCTCTCGAGATCGTCTACTTCTTTACATGTCTCTTTCATCAAGTCATCCTTCACCTTATCAGTTTCTCTTCTTAATTCGTTGTTTAGTTTTTTGCAGTTTCTTCTACCTTCCTCCGTGTTGATGTTTTTCCATTTTCTTCTTTCCTCCATCTTCTCCAACATGTTGTCTACCTTCATTTTGGTGAAGATTGTGCCGATATTTTCAAAACGTTGGATGTATCTACTTATAATACAAGGTGTAGATAACTAAAAATTTCGCAGTCTTACCTAACTGTTACTTCATCATTACTAGGGGGCGGATGTCATCTTATTTTTCACATTAGGACGATTCCTATCTATATAGGCCTAGAAATCCATTCTATGTTAATATCAACGTAAAAACGTAATTTCTTATATTGCATCTTTTGACGTTTTTGAACTAACATGTCATTTTTATATTTTTTCGGCATTTTTTGGTCATTTCTAATACTTTGAAGAACTTTTAGATCATTTGGAATGCATTTTACTTTCTTCTTTACAGATAGGTCTTTAAATCATTTTCTAAGCAAATAGGTCAGTAGTAATTACCTACTGAATAAGTGAATAACAGTTAAGTTTGAGTGTTATAGTTTGGAACAGACTCTAAAGTCCATCCCTCATTCCACTGAAGGCTTCACTTCCCACAACGGAAGTAATATAACATCTTGACAGCAGCTTAGTTTAAATGAGGACTGTGACCGCTACTGTTCTTTTGTCGGTACGAGGGTGTCTTTCTTTTAATTTTATGTCATTTTTCCATTAGTTTAAGGGCATTTTAATGATCATTTTAAGCAGATTTTTAGGTCATCAACAACCGCCCCCTAATCATTACCATATTGCATTTTGTCTTCTGAGCAGAATGCTGTACATGATATCTATCATTGTTTCTTAAACGTATTTTGCTTTTCTTGTACACAAGTAGGGTACACAGTTTCTCATTACATCCTGTATTCTTCAGTATGTCTAAGACTTTAACGGGCATATAAATAAAATTGTTGCTTGTATATTGCATTAACAGAAGACTGAGAGTGTCACAACAGAACACACATTGCTCTAAGGAGCTTCAAAGCTTCTTAGTATCGAAAACACACGCCGGGAAGCGCCATTATCGCGGCTTTATCCTCCACTTTTATGGCTTTTGATTGTTTCTGCCTGATTTACCGTTCTTGTTCCCTCATCACTGCTAATGGCAACCGTAGCAACGGAGAAACTGTGATGCATTCACCAAACTAAGAGCTCGTCTTCTGACAACAGAGAGCTGCAGACAAAACACTAACGTCTCGTCAAAGTGTATTGCTTTAAGTTAGGATGAACTTTCTTTATTATGCTTTCCTGTTGTACAAGAAAGTGCAATCTAGACACAATGGTCCAGAGCATCCCCGGTGTGTAAATAATACACGTTCATAACAACAAGTAGGCTACAAACGGTGTCACGCAAATGACTTATCCTAATAATGGATATACTGAGGAGAAATTTTGTCGAAATAATGAATTTTTCTTTATTATTATAAAATTGTATAAATATGGTCCAGAGAAACTCTCCACAAATGGTTTTTTTTAGTAGGTTATTTTACGACGCTTTATCAACATCTAGGTTATTTAGCGTCTGAATGAGATGAAGGTGATAATGTCGGTGAAATGAGTCCGGGGTCCAGCACCGAAAGTTACCAGCATTTGTTCATATTGGGTTGAGGGAAAACCCCGGAAAAAACCTCAACCAGGTAACCTGCCCCGACCGGGAATCGAACCCGGGCCACCTGGTTTCGCGGCTAGACATGCTAACCGTTACTCCACAGGTGTGGACTCCACAAATGTTCATGCAGATAGATCCCTTCTGTCATCTGCTTCGGACGATGTTCAGTTAAAAGGTTTCACACTCTGGATGACCCATTACACTTTTAAGGGGAGAGGATTGTATTTTTTGGTGAAAAATTAGTAAATTTAAAAAAAAATTACCTTAAAATACTCTGTGATATGTGTGGAATGCATAGCAAAACATTTTGTATTTGTGCCCTTATCGGATGTTCACTCGCCATTTTTAAACTTCCAGCGTTATGGATTTTTAAATCACTCGCCCATTTTTATTGTTGTTTCCGGTAAATTAAATTTTCAAAAAAAAAAAAAATTCTTTAAAATAACCTTTGATATGTGTGGAATGCATTGCATAACATTTTGTGGATATTTGTGCCCTTATCGGATGTTGAGACGTCATTTTTAAACTTCCTGCGCTATGGATTTTTAAATCACACGCCCGCTTTTATCGGTTTCCAGTAACTTCATTCTTTTTGCTACATTGCCAGACAAAAATGGATATAATTTCTGAACTATTAAAGATACATGCATGAAATTTAGAACACACATTCGTTAGACTATTAAGAAACGTTTCTTTGTAACAGAATTTTGTTAATTGACTTCATTTTAAAAATACGTCCGTTTGTTTGCAAGAAAGGAAATCAGAAAATTGTTATTAAATTTTAATTGTTTACTTTACAAACGTAGGGGCTAATATCAAAATTCTGTTACAGACAGTTTGTAGAACATGCTTTTGCAAATACATTGCAAAAAACTGTTTGAATCTATCTTTAAAAACGGTTTATATATATCCGTTTTAGTACAATCTTGCATTGGGCATTTTTTTTTTCCAAATTTGGGCCCCCAAATAATTTTTTTTTCAAAATATTTTTATTTGGTTGAGTTGCCACAGCTATGAGCTCTTTACATACAAAAAAAATAATATTTTACACCAAATAGGAAAAAAAAAGTTTAAAAAATTACCGTCCTCTCCCCTTAAACTAAATTTTCTCGATTTCCATTTTTCTTACATATTTAATTTTTATGTCGCTTTATCAATTTCTGTGGTTGTCTAACGTCTGAATGATATGAAGGTGATAATGCAGGTGAAATGAGTCCAGGTCCAGCGTCAAAAGTTACCCAGCGTTCGCTCTTAATGGGTTGAGGAAAAACCGCGGAAAAAACCTCAACCAGGTAACTTGTCCCAACCAGGATTTGAACCATGCCCGCGCGTTTCACGGTCAGGCAGGCTAACCGATATTCCACAACGGTGGACCACGTTGCATCACTAAGAATGCTACTCCTCCAAATGTTGTACACCTCATGCATTATACCCAAACACTCCCCCACTCTTCGCACGAGATCGGATAAGTCTACTTACGAATTATTGGGGAATGGGTTAGCCTTTGCTTTGAACTCGGTAGACACACGCCCGATCTTCCCTTCTACTCCTACCCTCTCCAAAGAAACGTTGTTCCCCTACTGCGCATCGCGAGTGTCTTGACAAAATACATGAGCTCTACTATGTGCAAGATTCTTTTATGTAGATCTTTTCAAAGGTGAGTTTAACAAATCTTGCTGTCAGGATTTTCTTTAAACCTCAAGGTTTCTGGGGGTTGATACGTATATTTTTTTTCGCTAGAAATCACAATTATTTTTACCTGTTGTTACATTTAGATAAATAAGTTTTAAAATAAAAAATGCGTTTTATGTCAGTGCCGCCTGACTCGGACTAATAAATAGTAAAACAACTGTAACTTAAGTTTTTCTGGTAATTTTCACTTTTGCAAAAATAAATGGTGTTAACGTGTACAATTAACTATCCTGAGATCGAAAATCGAATTTTGTAAATGTCTGTATATCTGTCTGTCAAGTCAGTCAGTCTGTCTGTCTGTATGTTTGTTACTAGAGATGAACAACGATCGAGAAAACGAGACTAACAGCGCCCGCGAAGCCGAAAACCCGCACGACAATGTTGTATTACGTCGCGTACTTGACGTAAAGACTGGTGTGAGTCTTCCGAGACTCGATATTGATCATCTCCCAAAGTCAGCAGTTGTTTATACCTGACTGAAATTTTATCTACTTTGGCAACTGTTGTATATGTATAAACAATCAAATAGTCTGTTTGAAACATCTCTACCTTTCAGTGTATAATAATCCGTTCCCCAGTCTTTATTTAATTACTAGGTCCTTATTAAAAGGTAAGGAATTTTCTTTTCATATGTTTGAAGTAAAAAGATATTAATGTCATGTTTTATGTTTCTTAGAAATACAAATTTATTTGAGAATTTTTTTTTTTTTTATTTATGTAACCATAAGTAATATCATATAATAGAACCAGAACATTTTGATAACTAAGATACTGTTCTGTTTTGTCTTTTTGTCTCATTTAAACATTTATGTTATTTATTTCAATGATGTATGTTATTAAAAGTTACGAAATCTTTCCACGCCGACCAAATGCTATTTCTCTATTTGTTACCTTTTCACTCAGTAATGGTTGATCAGATTTCTATGAAAATGGTATGCATAATAAGTTAGGCCTCACCAAATCCAACTTTGAAAATATGTAATTCTGGGACAAACTACTTACAACTTATAATGAGGTAATTATTCACTTTGTAATAAAGGTACAGTTGAAAAATATAATAAACTTAAGTCAGTTGTAGGCTATGCAGTTATATATAACAAGTGGAGCGAAGCGCATTGATATGGCTAGTACTAAAATAAAACAGATTTATATAATAGGAATTGAATAAGCGTTACACCAACAATGCTGAATTACTTGGAACTGAAAAAAAAAAGAATGAGATGAAATCAGTATCGCCTATCGAGGAAGGATGATGGAAGAAAAGAGGACTGGTTCACTCACACTATTCAAGTTTCTTTCCGCGATTGTGAATCTCCTTCCTGTTTCCGGTTGGTTGCTCAACAGTGCCATCTGACGGGAATCCTTGTCACTATGACAAAAGTGAGGTTATGAGAGGATCTTAGGGAGTCCGTTCGGAGGCGAGATTACAGTGAGATGATGTCGGAAGATTGATTGGATCAGGGCCATCTCCCAAGACAGGACGGATCCCAAACCAATGCTTGTTGTGACCGTCCATTCGGGTTTATGCCGTCCGCAACGCTTTTAGAATTGTGATGAAAGTTCATTCGCTGTGTGATGGCTGTTCTTCCTTTCTCTCCCCTCGTAGCGATTTTCTTTCTGAAGCTATTAGTATTACAAATGTACTCTCCTTCCTGTTCTACTAATACTTTTACATCTCTTCTTCCCTCACTATGATCTTAATTTTTCTTTATCCCGTCTCCTTGCCATTCTTCTAATTACATTCTTCCTTCTATTTCTCTTTTCTTTTCTGATCACTTATCTAGATATCACATGAAAATTTTATCCTCCGGATATTTTTAAACCAACTATTGCAAAAGAGAGCCTACACGTAACTAGTAATGACAATAGAGTTAGTTTAGTCAACTTTACATAAAAAAAAATTTAATTGTATAAAGTACATTTCTTCATAAGGATATACATAAATATACTTGTACTTCTCCAGATGGATTGACACACAACCAAATAGATCACATCTTGATAGATAAACGGAGACATACTAGTATAGTAGACATTCGAACTTTCAGGGGGACAGACTAATTCTGACCATTATTTGGTAATTGGAGAATTAAGAGAAAGACTATCAGTAGCCAAGCGAGTAGAGCAACAAGTTAATATTAATAAATTCAATATTCTGAAATTAAAGGACTAGGAAACTAAGCAACATTATCAGGTCGAAATTTCGAATAGGTTTGCTAGTTTAGGAAGTTCCGACGAAGTTGAGAAAGAGGTAGATGTTAATAGCGTGTGGGAAAATATCAGAGATAGTATCAAAATTGCAGCTGAGCAGAGCATAGGTTATTATGAAACTAAGAAAAAAAACCGTGGTTTGATGACGATTGTCGCATGGTAGTAGAAAGAAGGAAACAGGCAAAATTGAAATTCTTACAGGATCCAATTGAGGAGAATAGAGGTAATTATTGCAATCAATAACGGGAAGTAAGTCGTACACTTAGGAATGAAAATAGAGGTTACTAGAAGAAAAAACTGAATGAGGTAATGATTGCTGGTAAAATTTATGTTCTGGGAATAATAGTTAAGTAGGTAATAAAATATCGCTGCAATCGAAAAGTATTGGGAATAAATGTGAATAAGGAACAAAAAAAAACGTTTCCTTCCCAGGCAGGATTCGAACCACGAAAGACTTAGTTACCAGTCTATCGTGCTCTGGAGTGAACAAGTCTCTGAAATCAGCTACAAGGGTCGGTCTGTTTTTTTTTTTTTTTTTTTTTTTGCCACTACTGTACATAGCCAGACGGAAATGATCAGGACGAAATTCAAATACAAACTGCTGAGCCATTTACACCCGAACCCACACTTTCAGAAGTCGAAATTGGGATAGAAAATCTGAAAAAGTACAAGTCTTCAGGTATCGATCAAATTGCAGCAGAATTAATACAAGAGGGCTGAAGCGCATTATGTAACGAAATTGGTAAACTTGTATTTGCTATTTCGGAAAAGGAAATTGTACCAGAACAATGGAAGGAGTCCATAATAGTACCTATTTTTAAGATGGGGGACAAGACTAACTGTAGTAACTTTCGAGGAATATCACTTTTCGTTCTTATCTAATTTCTCTCCTCATTCTTCTGATTTTTTCCCTTCATTTTTTCTCTCCAGTTACAACTTCCATCATTTACTATTTTCGGTAATCTCTAGTTCAGTCTTCTAAAAAGCCCTAACTTCTTTTTCTTTCCTATTCTAGCAGTTCTTTATTAAAATTTTACTTTCTTTTATTCTAAATAATTTTCTTCTCTTTTTCTTTCCATTAGCCTAACAAGCAAACATTCTCAATGGGACAGATAACGAAGATTTTTTTTTTTTTCCACCATGTTAATAATGTCAAAACAAGTACTAATACAGATTTCGGCCACTCGAGCGCATTTACGAAGGCCATCCAGAAAGTCAGAAAGTATGTTTCTCTGGGGCCGTTTAAAGGAAGAAAATACAATTTCATGCAAAGATTTATTGTAACAGATACAGTAGTTGTCGAACTATTTTTAAAGATATTCTCCACTGGAAATGACACATTTGTCATACTGTGGTATCAACGTTTGTATCCCTGTGTCGTAGAAGTCTGCCGCCTGGGATCGGAACCAATGTGTGACAGCTGTCTGCACCTCTCTGTTGATCCCACGGTATGAGAAATTTCCCGATTCTGAAGGGGAATATGATGAAAACTAACTAAACAATTAATGCTGTGTCCGTTCCAATAAATCTTTTCATGAAATTACATTCGCTCTTTAATATGTAATACTCATAAGGAATATTAAATAATTTGTGTTTTTTTTTTCAGACTAGTATACTGAATTTATTTTCTCTTAATACGTTGAACAATGAGTATTTCAGTATCTAAGTAATAAGTATTTTCACTTTATAAATTATAGTCCTAAGTAATTATCTTTATCTTTAACTGGTAACTTAGATAAGTTTCAATAATAGTATTTCATAACGCTTATTATTATTATTATTATTATTATTATTATTATTATTATTATTATTATTATTATTATTATTACAGTAGAGCGTCGAGTAGAGTGTTGTCGTAATAATTCACCATTAAAATGGGACACACCCACGGACCGGAGAACGCGAATTCGATTATGCGTAATGTTCAAAACATACAGAGGAGAGCCTACCTGAAGAGAAATAAAAAATAGGTTGCAGCCGTCAAATTACTCTTCAAGGAACGACCACTCATATAAATTGAGGGAAAGAAGACAGAGGACGGACACTGGAAAGTTTTCTTTTCTCAATCGTACTGTCAGGGACTGGAATGCTTTACCTGCAGACTTACTAAAGGCTTTACCAATAACCAAAAATATATTTAAAAATAGGCTTAAGGACTTTACTAATAGACGGTAGTATATTATACACACTACTTAAAGGGTGTAATTGATATCTTGTTATTTGAAGTGTTCTATCAGTGAGGAAGTGTGTTGTGTCAGTGAAGTGTGTAGTGTCAGTGAAGTCTATTGTGTAAGTGAAGTGTGTTGGTGTCAGTGAAGTGGCTGTGCAAAGTATTTGAACAGTGAAATGGATAGAAGTGTTAGTGAAATCACGATAGAATCAGTGCAGTGAGTGAGTTGACAGCGAAATAAGTGTAGTGCCGAAAGGTACTTGTGCAGGTATGAACCTGTCACACTCGTGGGTCTTAGTTTGAGCTTAGAGTTAAGATAAAAAAATTAGATTTACTTTAAATGTTATTTTAAGTGACTATGCTTCATTTAATTTAGGATGCTCCTTGTTATTATTATTATTATTATTATTATTATTATTATTGTTGTTGTTTTTATTAATTTTGTTTATTATTAATTGTCATTATTGAGTGTAATTAGTTACCACTGCCACCGGGTATATAACCCATTTGCAGTGTGAATAAATACATACATATATTATCTGAAACAATTGGGGTCGGGGGGTGTTGGGATTACTGATTTTTCGGATAACCGATCATTTACGAAAAAAAAAATTCTACCGGTGTCATAGAATCAGTATTAAACAAAGAAACACTGATATTAAACACAAAACTGTACATACAGTATATATTATGTAGGCCTATCACACGTCTTATAAAATAACACAGAAAACTGACTAGCCTTGTTTGACAAGTTGAAAATGGTCATTAAAGTAGCCTACAGTTTAGCAAAAGAAGTTCTCTTTTTTTGCTTCAGAGCTGAGACTCGTTTTTTTGCCTCTAAATCTCGCAACTAGCGCTACCATAACTTATGCATGGCGAGCGCGCAAATTTGAATTTGCCGACTGGAACTCTTTCGGTTGATCGGTATTCGGATAATCGATTATATACTGTATTTTTACTTACGTATTTGTATTAATAACTGTAGACCTGAGCAGATAAGGTCTCAACGCCTTAGCTTTGTCAGGTAAAATAACATAAATTTCTTCTCATGTTTCAGTTCTTTCTCTGATTTATTTTTTTCTTCTAAATTTGTCCATTTGTTTTCGTGTTTGTTGTTTTCCTCATATTCTGCACTTAACATAACAATACTCATTTTCAATTTGTTCTTCTTCTTCTTCTTCTTCCTCCTCTGAGTATGTTTCTTATTAAAATGTATTGCACCGTTTATTGGGATTACTTCTTCGTTGAGAACAGGATTATAATTCTCAGCTGATTTCTGCTACCAGGCGCTGCATTATCCAAACCCGATTCTCCAGCCATCCCTCAACGGTGTTCCATCCCCTTGAGGGATTCAAATTAACATCACGCATCATTCTAAATGGATCCGTTTCCAGCTTGAATACGTATGTAGATTAGATGTCAATTTGTGTAGGAGTGATACACGTTCTGTTTATCCAATATTTATGTATTTATTTCAGTTATTGTTCATGTAATTTGCTTTGTTGTATTATTTTCCATCTGTTTAAAAATTTTATTTCAATTTGACTGTGAAATATAATCTAATAATTTTGTTAGTTTTCCATTACCAGCCTCTGAAAGATGAATAATTACGCAGTGCAGTGAGTTATAATAGTGTGAAATTACATTAATATACTGATCGCTGATTCGAATGTTTGTATGTTTTGAATATCATTGTTGTCGCATCCTATGAAAAATACATTTCACGTCCTGGAACAGGACATGGTGGGAAATTAGTGTCGTGATGCAGCGGATATCAGTAAGAAAATCACAATTCTCCCTGTCTATATCTTATTTCGGAAAAAATCAGTGTCACTGTTTTGTTGTAAAGGGTTCTCAATTTTTTATTATCGTACTAGCAGTACCGGTGCGCTCCGCTGCACCTGTTAGAAATAAATATAAAGTAATTACATAATTAAAATAGGACGTTTGATCCAGGCAACATTCGTGTTTGATAGAAGGATAAATCGTTTAATATGTTACTTAATTTCATCATCATCATCATCATCATCAGCCACATGGTTTAAGCCTTGTTTGGCTCGTTCCGGTCTCATGAAGTATATAAATTTTAAAATTGTTGAAGCCATCTTTTCCTGGGTTTATCTATGTTTCGTTTACCAGTTGGTCTGTAGTCGAATATTAATTTAGGAAAATTGTATTTAAATAATTAAAATGCGATCATTTTGGTCCTGAGACCACTCATTTGGTGCAATGACAATTCCTTTAACATGTTTCTTAATTGTTATTACATGCAACCATAGTTTAATGAAGATTGACATCATTTAGTTTTAATGTGTATGCTTTATATTACTTGCTATATGTTTCAGAAGTTACTGTAATAACATAGTAGAATTAAGTCCAACTAGAGAAACTACACTTTCCAATGGTGAAATAATTAAACAATTAATTAGCTTCCGATATTACTTCATACAAACACAAAAAAACATTATCTGTAGGCTGTGTTTAATAGCTTTCGATTGTTGTTGTCCAAGGCCCCTTATAGACGAAGTCATTTGTTTTTATTTCAGTACAGCGCCTTAGATGGCGTTGTTATTGTAATTTTAAAACTCATTTATCTCATTAACTATCAGTCCTATCAAACTTTTGTATAGAATGACACTTATGGGAAATTATTTTTAAAGAAACTTTTGTTATGTAACATTTTTCATGAAAATTAATAATAAGGGAAATATTTCGATTTAATTCAAGCCCCCTTATAACTCCCCTTTTAAAAATGTTATTTTGAATGCCATATAGCCTAAAATCTAAGTTACAACGAACTTAATTTATATTCCAATTTTCATATAAATCGGTTCAGCCATTATCGCGTGAAAAGGTAACAAACATCCAGACAGACAGACAGACATACAAACAAAAATGTCAAAAAAGCGATTTTCGGTTTCAGGATGGTTAATTATGCATGTTAACACCAATTATTTTCGGAAAATCGAAAATTACCAGAAATATTTTGGCTACAGATTTATTATTAGTATAGATAGATAATAATTGGTTTCTGTGGTATATTTCTGCTCTAATTACCGAAAGTTAATTTATGAAAATGTTATGTTTCATGATCATGGTTTGCTTGAAAAGGTCTTTCTCATTGGAGGATCAAGACAAGAGGGCATACGTTGCTCTTGAATAAAAATAGGATTAGACTAATTAAGTCACTTTTTGTAAGCAATGTAGCTATCAAAGAGATTTTAAATTATATACTTTTATTATACACCGGGTTCCGCTTAGAGGGATCGAGAAATAAGTGATAATTTCAAGTGTAAATAATGGTTCTTTAACACAACACTTTACATAACTTGATGTAAAAACTCTCCGAATTTCGGAGAATGCTGAATGCAACTCGATGTGTGCGCCTTGAGTTGCTCTGCAGACATCTAAACGGTATTCAACCTCCCGCCAAGTGTTCTGTAGCATTTGTAGAGTAACTAGCGCAGCTGCATTTGTGATGCGTTGCCTTAGTTCCTTCAAAGTGTTAGCTATGCCTCTTTGGTACACAGCATCCTTCACAAAGCCTCAGAAAAAGTCCAAGAGGGTCAGATCTGGTGACCTGATTGGCCAGACAATGGGTCCTCGTCTTCCGATCCACCTATCCATGTACGACGAACACGATGTTGCACTCACGTAACAGTTTTTTCTTCTGCTAGCCATAGTACACACTGAACTTTCTGTTGTGGTGTCCATATGTTGATCATGGCGTGTTCTCTTACAAAATGGCAGCAACAAACAAACGAAAGTTACGCATGCAGCTGTTTTCAGACTTTGTTTCGTAAACTTGGACAGTTTCTCTATCTTGTCAGATGTAAATCTCAACGTTATCTTTATCTGGTTTTAATTGGTAAGCATTTATTTTTCGATCCCTCTAAGCAGGGCACGATGTATTTTTTAACGTGGAATGTTTAAGTGGACACGTACAGTATTCGGGAAAAATGTCCGTTACCATCTCTGTAATATTCTACGATCGCCGATGCAACTCCCGACATATCACTGTTCTTTAGCGGGAGCTGGCCGATGTAACTCGGAACATAGCATGAAGAATAACAAAATAACTCTTAATATATTTATAAAATATTATTTAACGACGCTGTATCAACTACTGGGTTATTTAGCGTGGATGAAATTGGTGATAGATGTATTTGGCGAGATGAGGCCGAGAATTCGCCATACATTACCTGACATTCATCTTACAGTTGAGGAAAACCTCGTTCAATCAGGTAATAAGCCCAAGTGGGGATCGAACCCACGCCCGAGTGCAACATTATCAGCAGGCGAACGCCCTGTCAACTGAGCTACGCCGGTGACTTTTAAGTTTTAATAATGCAACATGTATAATGATTTTTAATTTAGTCAGTACAGAGCATAACTTACAAACATCGTAACCCATTCAATCTAGAATCGTGAACCACTTAAACGCCCTACGCAATTATAGGGATTTTACGAATCACTTGCCATATTTTTGTTTATACGCAATAGAAACGTCCACGTTTGTCGTCTTGTCTGGTTATATCGGAATTTTTATTTTGTGTATACGAACCTTTTGAATGAGAGTTACGAAAAACTGATATATCGTTCCCAACTTGATAAAGAAATTGAATTGTTGTGAAACGAATAAATTGCAATGCGAAAGTATGTGTTCTCTTCGTTATACCGATTTTTACTTTTGTTGGGACTTAATCCAGCCATTACAGGAGTGAATCCAATTCTGATGCTGTCATATACGTGCAATTGGTAGAACCGCCAAACTCTATAATCCCTCTTGACACACAGTGAATTATATGCAGACTTCCATCAATATCAGTGACGAAAGCTGTCTTCCTACTGAAGTTCTGTCATATGGATTTAATACAATTCTGACCTTGTACTGTATACACATTAGTCTAATATTGAAGCAAATTATTCTGTTATAACTAGACATTGGATGTTCAGGAAAATGTCTGTTTTATTTGAATGTTCATATTTAAAGGCTTTTAGTAAATGTGAACGAATCATGAGAAATGATGCATTCTGATGAAGTTTGATCTTGCCTTTTTTGCCGTTAACGCCTTTTTTGCTTTAATATTTACTTCTTTGCCTTTTTTTTTTTTTTTTGCAGCCTTTTTCTTTATATGACTACTAATTCAACAATACTGCATTTATTTCTGCGTTCGAAACTAAGGAAACTGCAGTTCTTATAGTAGCCATAGATATGGAACACACTGTTGCAATGCAGCATTGTTGTTTAGCTTACTCCGGAATCGACCTTGTCCTTCTGACTCCAGCACTGTGTTGAGAACACCAAGTACGCAGTCAGTCTAGGATTGTCTTTGTGAGGGTACTGTTGTATGGTGAAAAATGCCAAAATTGAAAACTTCGAAAGCTTCTTTATACCGTCAGTGGGTAGCAGAATTTTCTGCTTTCACTACTAATGGAACGATTATTAAGTAGTCAGGATGGCACTGTTTAAGTTTGCTCCAGTCACATCAGTATACGTTGAGAGATCTTTTTCAGCATATAAACTGATTTTGTTCAATAAACGTGAAAGAAGTTTCTGTGTTAATCTTGAAAAGTTGGTTCTTTATTGTAGCTCAAATTATGGACGTGAAGTTTTGAATTTATAAGTAGGCCTACAAGTGGAACAAGTCCATAGAACAGAGAAACTACTTTTCCAGTGCACTTTGTTTAGTTACTTATGGTCTTATTCATTTATTATCTTTCATAGATCTTACATGAGCAATGAAGCTTTAAGATGTGGAACAAGTCAAAATTTTACAATATTACAATTACATTTTTACAAATTTTTACAATATTTTACAATTTTTACAGTTTTACAATGTAGTAATTTTCTACAATGATGAGGTGAGGTCCGAGGATTCGCCAAAAGATTACCCGGCATTTGCCTTTTGGTTGGGGAAAACCTCGGAAAAACCCAACCAGGTAATCAAATCAAAGGGGGAAATGAAGTGATGCCGAGGACTTGCCATAGACCATCCGGCTGGGGAAAACCTCGGAAGAAACCATTCTTTGAGACCAAAGGGGGATCCAACCCAAGCCCGAACGCAGCTCCGGATCAGCAGTCCAGATGTTTACTTTATGAATTATGAGTGATTCAATATAATTTCAATGTCTTTTTGTTGTTTTAGAGCCTTTTTAGGCGCATAAAATACCATTTTAGTGCCTTAACTTCCAATGTCTAGTTATAACATTTTAACGACATATAAATGTAATATAATATAAACTTAAAGACAGTCCCTAATACCACATTCTCAATATTTAAGTCAGAATTATTTAGGCAGGGTACGAGTCGAACGCTGTGAAAAGAAATTCTTTGACGGATGTTTTAAGAGGACTTTGGGCCGTACTCATAGACATTCTTAGCGCGGGCTTTCGGTGGATGATCAGCGAACTAACGTTTTTCGTATTCATAAACCAGTGTTAGTGATATGATATGATATGAATCCTATTTAGCACGCTCGTAGCCCGGGCTAGCGAAATGTCTATGAATAGCACCCTTTACGTCTTGTTTTGCGGGGTTTTGTGCGTTGCTATGTAAAGCCTTGGTTTTTCTGAACTGACGCAGAAAAAACAATGCTTTATGATGTAGATAAAACTTTGATGTTTGTGATTGTCCACCAGTTTACACAAATTAATGCATAAAATGGTATGAGTGGGGCTGCCGTCGGTCAATACGTCTTCTGTGCAGTGTTGTGACGTTATACAGTCTAAACCAGTGAGTGAAATTACATTGTTGAGAAGATTATTGCTATATAAATGTGCCGAAATCAAGGACTGAACGAACGAAAGCGTAGCGTGAGAGAATCCGAGCAAATAAATATCAGAAGATTGAGCCAAAAAGAAACAAATATAATTATATTATTTCTTCAGAGAGTAAGAGATCTGGAATCTGCTCTCGTCTTTAGCTCTTTTCGTGATACTGACACTACGTAGTTCCCCCCCCCCCCATGAGGTTAGCGAAGACAAGGATTTAAGCCTGAAACTGTTTAACACTAATCCCGTACGTTAACCACTAGACCACCGAATTGTTAGCGGACTGGGCTAATGTTTAACCACCTTAAAATTAAAATAACAAAAACTATCAGTATCACGAAAAACACCTGAATAGGAGAGTATACCCAACTGCCGAAACGTCGTGTATTTCTAATATATCAAACAATGGACAATGTCCGAAAAAGGCGAGTCAATAATCATATACTATTGTCACAAAATTGTAGACTTTTAGAGATTCATTAGTAATTTATAGGTACTTAATTATTTTATTTTCTCAGAGCAGGTCGATTTACTCGAAATGATTTAGTGACTTATTTCAACAGTAGGCAGCACTGACTCATGAGGCAGACGTCCACTCACCACCCAAACAAGAATCTCTGTATCAGTTTTACTTCTTATCTCACACAGAACAAGATTCTAAACAGTATTCACACTATACAATAATAAGAATATTGTGGATATTTTAAAATCAACTGTAGACCTATTTACCTCATCTAACTCCTTCCTCCTGCAAACAATGATTTTTTTTTCACAAAGAAAGAAAGAAAGACTACTTCCGCGCGATTCCAGTTCTATCAGCTTCTAAGGGATTATAAAGTAACCTATGAGATGGAGCACCTTACAAACCAGTGTCGATGGCTCTGATATTAAATATTTTCTAAAATTGGCCCGATTCACCCGCTGGGTCTATTCGCCCCCCTTTACCCTATACAGTATGCATTCGCACTGTAATTAGATATAGGCCTACTCCCTGTGGAAGTGGTATATATAATAAATTACAATAACACTACAGTAACTGCAGCTACTCAGTAATAAAACAGTCATTTAACATACATAAAATAAAAACAAAAGTAAATCTAACTAAATAAAGCCCCTAAATAAAAGTTTACCTAAACAGAACTAAACGCAACCACACGTAAACCAATTTCTATTAACTCAACTATTGTCGACTTAAGTAATTGCAAGTCATCTTAATTCATTACATTTCATATTCTTTAAGTTTTATGTCAACTTATATATTGTTATCCTCAGAAATGGCCGGAAAAAGTAGAGAGATCATTTGTGCTCCAAGCCTACTGTTTGGGGCAGAACACTCCCGCGGTTATGTTCATAAGTAAACACGGCAGACCCAGTGGCGGACAGTGGGAAATGAGTTTGTTTTTGAAGAGGTAATACTAAAGACTACCTCCTTTCCTGCTGTTTGCCACTGGGATTGCCGTGTTTACTTATCAGTAGAGCATTCATTTTTAGTCTCTTACCTTTTAGTTGTGTGCACATGGAGTTAACGTCGTTGTTTGTTGACATCAGATCGAAGGGGTGGAGTACCCGCTGGGACACACTGGACACATACACTCGCATTAATGTAAAGGTGAGTCACTTCTGTTAATCATTCTTGAGCGAAACAAATGAACTTCACATGTTGCAATTTATAACTAAGTGCGTGCGTAAAGAATCGAAATTAAAGCTTCTCCTGCGATCACTCAACAACAGTTTGTCATTGATTAAAGTTCTCGTTAACACTTTGTTAAAAACATAAAATTTACTCTGTCACACGTTAAAAGTGTTAAAATTGTTAAAAAGGTATTTACCTTCGACAGACGGCCCGTTTCGACGCTATTTGTCGTCGTCTTCAGTGTCTCTTGAACCACTTTTGTATTTAGAGAAACTTCTCTCACCATCACAAGACGTTACTGGAGCAAACAGGAAATAAGGAACGTTACTGTCTTTTACTCCATCTCGTGCCTGTTTTTTGCTACAATGCCGAATAACCAGGGATCTTGTGTAGGATGCCTATAAGTTTATTCTTAACCTTTTCACCAACAGTATTACTTTGTACCTCTAAAACATTCATGTTTATTTCAAGTTTTTCTATTAAATTAAGGGCGTCTGACATTTTCAGATTGCGAGTTTCTAAACATGTAATTGTTTTCGAGAACGCTGAAACTACCAAGACCTGCAACACTTAGCGAACGATTCGTTGTGTATATTAAAATAACTATTTTCGAGCTTGTGAACTGGTATATTACATTTAACTATCATTTCACATAAATCTCTGTAAAATTCCGAGTCCTTAACCTGATTGTCAGTAGAGATAGACGACTGTTCATTGCCTACCCTGATGAACAAATTTACGCGATAAATATATTTCTTCGAATTACAATGTTGTTTCAACTATTTACTTTTACTTCCCCTTATTTACGTCTTACACAGAACACATATTATAGAGTCGGCATGTGACTTTATATGCTTATTTCCAAAGTCCTCCACAATCTTTATTCAAACGATTCTGTAAAGAACGTTTTGCTTTCGGCATTGTAAATGCACTGATCTTGTGCAACTCAAGATTATTGACACGGTACGTTCACTGTATCCTCTACGTCAGTGATGTCAAAGCAAGCGCATTTTTCTGACCTTGACGTCGTGCGCGGGCAGCAAGCGCTAAGTATGGAAAGAGGAAGGGTTGTGTATATGAATAAGCAACCTGTTGGATTAAGAAAAAAGTGATGCACAGACTTCAGACGGAACGTCATATTTTATGTCGTTATTTTTATATGGCTTCTTTCTGTTTAATATTATCTATATTGTCTGTAAAACAAAAGTACTAACACTGATTTCTTAATATTGCACTTGTGTTTTAAATCTTAATAACATAATAGAGAGTTAAGAAGGAATATTCACTTAAATTCCATAGCAGTATAATATTATACTGTATTAAGTGGATGAAACACATCATTCATAAAGAAAGTCCGAAGAAAGAGATTGAGTATGACATGATAAGTTGGAATTTATATTGATGGTATCTTTAGCCTTTCAAAAGTAATCAATAAACTAATCAAAACAATATTTCAGTACAAAGCAAAGTTACCTAGGTACTGTATCTGTTTTAAGTGTAACTAATATTACATAACAAAACTCTTATCGCATTATGCTTGTAAGGTGATATTTGTGAGCAACTTCCAATCATCAGAATATTAAATTATTTTCTCGAAATCTGCTGAAGCTATAGACCGGACATTTTTACAACACATGGGCACATATCTTTTGCTTAAGATTTAACAGTAGTTGCTTTGTTAATTCATTTCCTTACAAACAATTTCCTTGCGAATATTTTCAAAATTTTCAATACACTATCTTCAGTAATACGTATATACGGTATATTAGATTTACGAAAACATTCTGTAAGGCTACTAAATAAATAGGCTTATACCTGAAAATTTCACTTTTCTATACGGAAAGTTGAGAAAATATTTCTTTTGAATAAAAAAATCAAACATGTGAAAAATGAGCATTAAAATTAAAACTTACATTCTTATAATGCACTTATCCTTCTCAGGCAAATCTAAAAATTAACATGGATACAGTTTTAATAAGTTCTCTTCCCTTTATCTATTGAATCAGTGCTGGCCATCCCTGAATATAGCTCGACCAAGCGGCATTTACCACCTCTTTCGTCTGTCTCTTTCCTTTCCGCTGTAAAGCGCCCAGGCTCTCCTGGGCTCTAAAGCGCGCGCTTGCTCCTGTGGGCATCAATTGACATACCTGCTCTACGTGAACGGTCTGTCTTACTACTCCGCAACTATTTTGTATGTGATCTGTACGTACGCAAGGTCAAGTGACGTCATCCATACTCCGTACAGGTAACTTAACATTCGGTGTCTGTCGTATTATGGGGCTAAAAATGAATGCTCTACTTATCAGTATAAAAACGGGTGTGTCATGTCTCAAACAGCAGGCTTGGAGCGCAAGTGAACGTTTTCTGACCATTTCTGAGCATGAAAGCACATACCATCTTAAATAATTTGATGTCAACTTAAGTAATTACATTGCACCAACATTACTTTTAAACCTCCTTATGATAGGACAGCCTAATCTTTTCAACCTTTACATTTGTCATGAAAGTTTCACAAACTGTTCCTTATTCGGAAAATCTCCATTATTAGTTTTTAATGCAGTAGTATTGTGTAAAATTTTCGATGACAGTTTGTATTAAAATAATGCAATTTCGTGCGGCAAGTGTGTGCTGTTTATTTATGGTGCAGCGGGTGTTTGTTATCGTGTGATTGTGTGTGTGTCAGGGTCTGGTCTCTTTTGTGCCGTTAATTCGCCCTGAGTTATACAGAAAACAATTGATTTAATTTGCCCCCTTCTGCCTCGCTCTCTGCATGGGACCGCAGAAACAATTTGGGTCTCCATGGCAGCAATGTTTTTCAAGCCAAAGCATTCCCCAACTTGTACTGCAAGTTCTGTCTGATTTTGTTATGTATGCTTGATATTTTTTTAGGCAGCAGCCTTTCCTGTGTGGGAAAATTCACCGTTATTCCTCCAAATCACTTTAGTCTTTGCTCTAGCTTTACCAGAAATAGGGCAAGAGTACCAGTTGTGTTCACTTTTTATAAAGTATAATTAAGGACGTCGAAAATTTTCCCATTGATTTAATGGTCGTCGTGCTTGTTTCAGGCCTGACCAAAATCTATGTACTTATACGGGTATCTTTTTTATCGGCTTCCCTTACTTGCCTGGTTCGAAACCACTTTACATATTTGTGGTTCTCAAACGTAAAATTACTTGCATGATTTCTGTCGTTATGTAGCTCTTGTGACCGAACTTCTTTAACAGTATATTTGTTACTTGGTTCCGACAGTCTAACATGATGGGTTAGAGCAAGTACGACATTATTCTAGATCTGGAGCGAGGATGGTATATTCTAGAAACCTGAACTTAAGTCTCAATGAATGACCAATTCATACAGCCTCCGAAGTGTTCATGTAGATCCGATGATCATCGATGGACATAACAATTACCCGGTTTTTTTTTTTTGAGATACAAACATGTACGTGGAACTGTCACTCTTCGAAGGGATACGTCATGATTTTCCCTTGAACCTCACCCACAAACTTCTTTAGAACGAAATGATGTCCTTACGGTGAATGACCAACAGTGTGCAAGATTCATTGTGCATTTTGTTAATGTACGTGCCCATCCAGAAAGAATAAGCATTCGTCACTGAACAAAACATGCTGGAGGAAGGATCGATCAGTACGCAAACGCCATGTGATCCAGTTACAATATGTTCGCCTTTTGAGTGGATCCTCTTCCTGTATTGTTTGTAAATGCTGCAATTTGTAGGGGTGAAAACGTGGAGGTTTCAATGTTCTTTACTGACATTGCACCACTTTCTCGAGCCACATAGCGCACTAACCTTTTAGGGTGGCCGTCATCTTCGCAATAACGTTTATTGAATGCTTTCCACCAGTAACAGATTTGGGATGACCAGTTAGTTTCTTGCCGAGTACAGTGAAAGCTGTTTTAAATTTATGAAATAATTTATTGAAATAATTTGGCTACATTTGGTATGATGGTTTGGAATATCAGGATGACGACAATGAAACTCGTCTGCACCTTCTCTTGTTGTCTTTTGATTGACCTCACAGAGCAGTACTGGCTCCACTTCCTGTTCAGGAGTCAACATGATCTCTTTAACTTTCAATGAATATCAATATCACAATTGAAAACAATAAACAATAATGTTATCTTCTTCAATTCTTACTCAACTCAAAATAATAACACAATAGCTTCAAACAGTAAACGAAATTAAACACTAACTGTAGGATTGTTGTCTACCGTACCATGGCCTACTTCAATTTATGTACTGTACTCATTTTACATATTTCACAGAAACTAATTCAGGAGAATTCTACCGGTACAAAAGGGGAATATGTACTGCCAACCTAACAGTACAGATGAAAAAGAACACTACATTACGATATCTTGGAGGGAACACGTCTTTATGTTACTTTGTACAATAATTATTTCAGTTTTACGGTTTTTTGATAAACCCCTCAAGTCACGAAATACAAAGTTTTGGGGAAACACAAAAAACTGTTTAAATGAAATGCATGAATAATTGATTAAATGGCGATCTTACTCGTGTTAATTACGTAAGCATGTGCGGCTTACAGCTGTTTCGGTGCTACTTGACACCATCCTCCGAGTCTACTAGATCTCGGCGCTATCTCAACTTTGCTGCCTGTTGTGTGGGTGCGTTCGTGTGATGAAGAGTTGTCTCCGAAACAGCTGTAAGCCGCACATGCTTACGTAATTAACACGAGTAAGATCGCCATTTAATCAATTATTTATATTCAAGTGTTAAAAGTAGTGTACTAAAAGATTCAACATGAAATGCATGAGTTAAGAATTGGACTATTTGAAATGAGAAATGTTGGTAAAAACATAACGAATATTTTAGTAGGCTATGTAAAAGAATATTTTAAAAATAGAATATGACTGAATATTCATGCTTGAAAATATTTCACTTATGGGGTTTCTGAAAGTCTGGTAACGATTTAACAAAACAACTTCGCTATTTCATAAAATAATTGAAAATTTGGTTCAAAAATACTACGAATTTGATTCTCAAAATCAGTATTTAGGAGGTGTCTTCATAATTTTTGCTTCGTATGAACAAATTTTGCTCTAACCTGTATGAAATGTCACTAAGGACATAAATAATAAAGTTCTACATGAAATAATCTAATACAATAATACATTACACAAGACAACATTATTCTAATAAATCCAAAATTCAGACACACAATAATTAACTTACCGAACACAACAATTTGAGGACGTCACCCGAATAAGGGCGTATAGAGCAAAATGTAGTTCTGCTATAAACTAATTTCAAAGTTTGTCAGCCGTCAGGTTGATCATAGTTGTGTCGAAAAAGTATAATTTAACAGTGAAGAAAAACTTTTTCAACACAACTGTAATGAACCTGACAACTGACAAACATTGAAATTAGTTTATATCAGAACTACAATTTGCTGTATATGCCCTATTCTGTTGACGTCCTCAATTCAGACTATAGTTTCGTTTATTGTTTAGTAGCCTTGTCACTGATTTATGGACCTTCTCCACGAAACCCAATTTCAAGCGCACATGTCACAATAGAAATTCCTTTTAACTTGTGATATTTTTCTACAAAATGGTTTATCCGATTCAATTAGTAATGTTTGCCATTTGTCAACTGACTTCTATGTCATACAGTATCAAAATTTTCAATGGCTATAAGCACAGATTTTTAAAACATTGACAAAAATGAAAACACAGAAGATGGCAAAGTTCAGAGAACCGTAGCTAACCCAATGTATGACCGTGCATATGACAGGCTCTGTGTTGCCATTTTTACCTTTCGCTTTTGTTATAAGAAAAACTGTATTGTCTAAATTTCCGATTAAATTATGAATTAAAGAACTTATATCAGAAAATCCGATGGACATTGTTCCCCGTGTTTATTTTATGAAGCACGTTGTGTTGTCAATTGATGGAATTCTCAAATGATTATTCTATAATGAATGTTAAAACGTTTCCATCAATTTTCGCCGTACATACAGTCATTCAAAGTATAAATTGGCTTTAGACATATAGCTCCATTATGATATAAACGCACACAAAATTATTTGCCTCCCTTCCATTTTGAATAGCACAAAAGCTAGAATCTTTTCACACTTTTTTTTTTCGGCCAGTCAGATGTTTCCGACAACTTGAACTGAAAAGCAGCTTTTTGTAATTATTGTTTCCGTTGCATGGATACATTAACTCGTCCTTTCAGAATCTCTTTTTTGAGTTCACTCATTTATATTGTTGATTAAAGGACGCTTATACGTATATTGAAGGATTGCGGTTCTGTACCTGCAGGGTTACAAACTGTTAAAAATATAAATTTTCTGTTAGCCCGTCTATCGCGCGCCGTCTCTCTCTCTCTCTCTCTCTCTCTCTCTCTCTCTCTCTCTCTCTCTCTCTACACGAATCGCAAAATTAAAAAAAAAAGTATTTTAATGTAGATTCTAGGCAATTGAATCCCTATCACCCTCCTCCCCCATTTCATGTATGGTTCATGTTTTGTAATGAGTTTACAAATTGTCCTCTATCCACCTATGGATTTAGAGATATCTGTAATGTTACATTGTATGACCCGGAGCGTTGTAAGCGATTACGGTTGTTCACAACTATTTTTATGAACTTCTAATTTTGTGTAACAAATTTAATAGCTGTATTTGTACCCACATCAATCAGCTTAATTCGTAGGATATTTCAACAATTAACCCTATATGTAACTTTATTTTTGCTTCCCAACAAACCAATTCACTATTCCATGAAAATGAGCCTTTCTCTCATACCTCATTTACAGTTGTTATTATCTTCTATAATACGAGTGCTGATAGTTTCTCGATAATTTAATTGAGCTTAACGAATGTATGTTGTCATGATATTTTTTTTCCGAGACCGAAGGTCGAAAAAAAATATCTTACGACAACATACATGAGTTCAGAAGCTCAATTAAATTATCACAGAGAAAATATCAAGCACGAATTGTATTCAGTGTGGTAATTCCAATGCTAGAAAGATGTCATTTTGATTGGAATTTTTATAATATAATCATAATGTTCATGTTCATGGCAGTGACTTGCCTCTTTTATCTTCGCAAAATACACCAATTTTATTACTTTCATTGCAAGGAGAACGACCTGGATATCTGAAATTTAATTTATTAAAAAAAACTGAATATTTCAATTAATATTTGAGGAGGAAAATTGGCTCCGGCGCCGGGGATCGAACCCGGGTCCTTGGTTCTACGTACCAAGCGCTCTGACCACTGAGCTACGCCGATTTCAATCCACAGCACCGAATCGAACTCTCCTCCTTCAGTGTTTCCCTTTGTGGCCTGACTCCAAGTTAGGCATATACGTTGACGTTATATGTTAAAGTCAACTGTCATTATACAATGGGCGCACTCAGCTGAGTGACTATTTGGCCGGGAATATTTCAGGTTATAGCAACAGAATGAACCACCATTTTGCATGTTCTCTACCGTAATTCAGTGAACCAGAGATGGTAGGAATAAAACAAACGAATTATAGAAGAAAACGAAACATTTGAGGTCATACACATATGCATGAGTGTAGGTTTTTAACATTAAACTTAAGGTTATAGGCCTAATAATTTTACTCTTTTTTCCATCAACTCTTATTTGTAATAATTAATGGTACATTTGTTATAATTAATAATTGATTCATATTGAGAGTTAGATGTTAGCGTTTGATTGCTGATATTTTCTTGGAGTGAATATGAGTACAGGCTTACTATCGAAGCAGAGATGATAGTAAAAAAATGAACGTAGAATAAACAAATGAACGTAATAGAAAAAAATTGTCGGTTATTAATTTTAGAGCACCATCCTATGTACAGTAGTGGCAAAAAAACCGGACCGATCCTTGTAGCTGATTTCAGAGTCACAGATTCAAATTTTGCTAGTTACAAAACACATCCATCTTGTATAATTAATTGTAACAATGAAATGTATTGCATTTGTTCGATTCTTACCGTCTTTTGTTTTCTTCAGTGCCTCAAACTTTCAGACAAAAAACTTTGAGAGTTTTATTTTCATCTGGCATCAATATTACATTTCTACCTCTATTCGGCAAAGATAACTGCGTATTTTTACATTAAATAGCAGTACATACCTCTGGATTCACTATCCATATTGAAATTACCACAGTTTGACACAATACACAGCAAAGAATTCTTTTGTATCAGCTATAAAGGTCGGTCCGGTTTTTTACCACTATTGTACTATCAGTATAATCAGATTCTCATAGGTTAACCGAGTGTCAATGAGCTGGTTAATTGGCTGTATGGCGCTCTCTTGGAATTATCATTAAAACTGCTGCTTCACGTGGAGCACAAAATTACATTTCAGTAACTTCTTTCTTTGTTCCTAAACAGAAGATAAACAGAGCTTGCGTGAATAGCAAGTGTTCTAATGTGTTTATTAATAAAACATCTTTTTAATATGAAGCACAAAATTACATCTTCGCAACTTTTTTTCTTTGTTCCTAAACAAAAGGTAAACGCAGCTGCGTCAATAGCACGTGTTTTTATATATTTTTCATGTGGTAGTTAATAAAATTCCTGAGCTTGCATATTTACGTAGGCTGTAAACGCTTTCTAATTAGACGCTTGTTGTTTTCATATAACATCCTCAGTTATTAAATAAAACTACATGTTTTTGTACTTTGAAAAATATTTTATCTATGTCTGTCTATTATTCTATTAGTCTTCCCTTCAGGGGAGGGCACGCACTGGTAGTGTTCCCTCGCGTGGGCCCATTGTTCTATCCGGGATGGTATGGTGTGCATACCCTAAGGTCCCCGAGCTACAGATCCCGATGCGCGCCTCCCCCGAACTCCCCTGCAGGGTGATATCAAGCTCCGCAACAAAAGAACCCCCTATCAACCTTGTATCAAAGTGCGCAACTATCTCCCCTCATCAGTTACCCCACTCTTTCACATCAATACTCAGCAAATTCCCTTCACACTTCAGAGTAAACAAATTAGTAATGTCACTATTGTGTACTCTGTTCCAGGATTAGGACCAGCAGCATATATATCTTTATGTCGATCAATGCTGGCCGTTTAAAAATTGCTTACTGCTGATGTTGACAACAATCACGACAAAATCCATCTTAGGCCTATGAAAATTTCCTTCCTTACTTTTTATAATGGTATGAAGCACGCTGTAAGTACTGTAGTTTTGTTATGTGTTTACTATGGTAGAGCTGTTGTAATTCATGTAGATATTGTTTTCTCTTTCTATATTTAAGGTTAAAATTTTGTTTGTGAGTAGTATCGCTTTTCATTTTAACACAAACATCTACCTGTACAGCTCGAAGAGCTTGAATAAATACAAATATATTCGGATGTGGACTAAAAATGCTTCTTAATAATTATGTGCATGTCCACAATGAGGGAGGAAATGCTACATTATGTCAATATAATTCTCAACTAAGTTATCTGAAGAAGATTCAGCTTCACAGGTTTGTACGGACATAAGATCATCGAAAAAAGCATCTTGCACTTCTGAAGAGTCTAATAGTGCTAACCCGAAGACCCATGTCAACCATCTACCACACTGAGAATTCTTATTACGGTAATTGCAGAAAATGTTTTGCACTGTAATTAAATGTGTCATCCACTAAAATTGTTGATTTTTGTACTAAATACCTAAGAATAGTTACTGCATCTCCATTTCTGTTCATCTTTGCTCGTGTAATAAGCCCTGTACTTTTATCCATCAACTACAGTTTAATCATATTGCTTGTAGTTGCTGCAGGCCGAGGTACAGTGCGCCAGCTGTGGAGGAGTGACTGTGCCATAGCTTCGCGCAGAATAATCAGTACTGCACACGCACACGGGAAACCTGAGCTTTCACAGTAGGGGAGGGGAAAACAGTGGTGGCAGTTGTTGCTGTTGTGACCGCGAAGCATATTTGCGGAGTTTGAATGTATATTTGCGGAGTTTGAATATATCTTTGCGGAGCTTGATAACACCGCCCCTGCAGCCTACAGGATACCCAGCATTTGCTCGTATTGGGTTGAGGGAAAACCCCGGAAAAAACCTCAACCAAGTAACTTGCCCCGACCGGGATTCGAACCCGGGCCACCTGGTTTCGCGGCCAGACGCGCTGACCGTTACTCCACAGGTGTGGACCCAATTTTATTAGTTAATACAGTAAAACCCCGATAAGACGCTGTTCAAGGGACCGCGTATTAACCGGAACCGCATATTAGGCGGGTATATACATTTTGACATACATACAGTATCTAGCAGAATTTTTCTTTCTTGAAATACACTAAAAGACAACAAACTGACCAGCAAAAATTTCCATTCAATGGCCAAAATGTTTCATTGCTGTTACAGTACATTGCTGAAAATTCCATCGAAAAACTTTCCACAAATATAGCGTATTATGAGGAAATTGAGCGCAACAAACGGGTTATTCTATAAAGGCGTTATAGCCTATATGAAATGTGTAGGCATATAATAACCGTTATTTTTGCAAGAATATGCTTTGACGGCATGGATATAATGCTATTTAGAGCCATGTCAATTCATTTGTATAGAAAATTACTATTTCAAAGTAAGCTTATCATTCAGTTCATTTTGTCACACTGCGCCTTTGTGTTATTCGACAACTTTATTAACCCTAATAAAAGTAAAACTATTGCAAAAACTGATATAAACTCAGCGCGTCTGATTATTTACGTCTGACTCAACTAATATTTCTATATTTTGTGACCTTTAATTTCATTCGATGCAATCTGATGATAATATTTATTATTATTATTATTTTATTATTATTATTATTATTATTATTATTATTATTATTATTATTATTATTATTATTAAGAAGCCTTGTACATCTACCTATCAAACCAATCTCAGGTAAAGTTTCGCGCTCCACAGTTTTAAAACTACTGTCACTGAGAAACAGAGACGGAGAAAGTAGTTGTGACAACGTCGCGCTCGCATGTTACTGGCGCTCGCGAAACGTCAGGAGGTGTCAGCGCGACTTAAGTGATTTTGGTATTCTTCTGTTGGGCGGGCCTTTGTACATTGAGTACAGCTCATTGTTGTGCCTCTTTCTTCATTTCCTCTTTCCTACAGTGGGCCTATTTTTCAGCGTTGTATATTCCTCTCGAAGGCATTCAACATTTCTTGCAATTAATGGCCAAAACTAAACGAAACTATTAATGTATGTGAAATTTTAGAAAACAGAACTCCTTACAATTAACATTACGAATACTATGACCAGGACGAGTATTCGTCCTGCTAAGACAGAAAACGGGCGCGCTGTAGCGTTGCACCAAAGGCGTAATGCTGCAAAACCGGGAGGTCGCGAGTCCGATTCCCGAGGAATCATGGATTTTCTTCGTTGTTCTTTCTAATACTTCCAGCCACACTATGGCCCTGAGCTTTATCCAGCCTATAACAGAAATTAGTACAGTAGAACCTCGCAAATCGAGCCAACTACATCACGCGCATGCTTGACCCTGTAATTGGGATCCCCTCCGCCAGAGTCCACGTCTCTATGTAACAACACGGGGCACTCTAACATTTCTTATATTTCTGCCTCTGTGCAACGTCATAGTTTGCGGTCAAGGGGAAGAGAAATAGTAGAAAGTTTACAATACTTTTTGGTGCTCTTAAGCCCATGACTAAGTATTTAGTATTTACTTATTTAAGGGTATATGTACGTGAAGGACCACAATTATTACAGAAAATGCAGGCTCTAAATTTCTAAAATTTTGTAAGGAAATGAACTCTCACTTGGACAAAAATTACAAGGTACCACAACAAGACTTATTAGAACTTAAATATCTGATAAAAGTATAAAAAAGATTACTAATAATATTTTTAAGAATTCACTTTTTACTCTAAATTAAATTTTCCAAAATTTGAAAATTCATAACTCCACAACCATTAGAGATAGAATTCTAAAATTTTCTACACTGATTTAACATGAATTTATGCAAAAGCTAGACTACAATAATGCCTATTTCTTTGGAAATAGAAAAATTAGGTCACAAAACATTATGTAAATTTTTAATATAGTTTTTATAGAGGACAAATAAAAAATTAATTGTATTAAAATAAACAATTCTACATGTCTGAGAGTACTCTACTTTTCAGAAATAAGTGTTTATTACATGCAGGAAAAATATTAGAGATGTCAGAGAGACCATAACAATGTTATGGTTACCAAATGATGTAACTGCAGAATGTTTTTGTTTTTTTTTTCATAATCTGATAAAACTGGTTTGAAAAATATTATTAGTAAACTTTTTTTATACTTTTATCAGATATTTAAGTTCCAATAAGTCTTGTTGTGGTACCTTGTAATTTTTGTCCAATTGTGAGTTCATTTTCTTATAAAATTTTAGAAATTTATAGCCTGCATTTTCTGATAATATTTTTGGTCGTTCAAGTACATAATATACCCTTAACCTGGCACAGATAAGGCTTGAAGCCTTCTCTGCCTCTCTACCAGGGGACTAAGATAAGCCATTTGAAATTTACCGGTCACTCACCGGCAGTGATATAATAAAATAACTATATTCAAGCGATGACGTGACACTGCCGCGCGAAAACGACGCAAAATCCTCAAACAGACGTCGTTTAAGGACTTCTTAAACAAATAACGTCAATATTGTTCTTTATTTTAAACTAAAACAATCAGTCTGAGTCATAACACTGTAAAATGTACAATAAAATACCTTAGCTTTAGTTGTTATTGGTTTTATTTGGTTTGATACGATTTTCCCTGTGACGCTCCGTGTAGTCAGAGTTATTGAAAATCCGAGGTACCCCCACCACCCATTTACGTGAATTATCAAGATTATACTGTAACAGAGACAGGGGTAAAGGTGTCAAGCATGTAGGACTACTTCCCTACTGCCATTATGCCGATTGACTGTAAAGTTGTCAGCCTTAATCCCCCGCCACCCTTTGGATCGATATGGCCTCTATTGGGGTTGACTTTTACCTTAATATATGATAGAAAAAGGCTCTCTGAAAACTAGATCTTGAATTCCAGGTAGGCCTATGAAAACAAACTAGATGCAGCCCAAATGAATTTTTTTACACGTTTAAGTAAGATGGACAAAAGAAAATATGCTGATCTTTTGGATAAGTTTAAAATATTAGTAGAAGATATCAAAATAATTGGCTAAATGATCAACAGATAATGAAATCAACCTTCTTACGGAAGACGTCAGTTCAATACCAACCTAAATGGCATCGATATGCAGGAAGATACTCGTATTGACAACTATGTTCAAGTCAGTAGCATCTTGAGACTGTTGTTATTGACGATGATGACGACCATGATGATGATAATTGCTTAAAAATTGAACGTTTCGGGCAGTTCTCCGTAACATGAATTGAAATTTGTGTTACGGTAACAATTTTCTCTTATAGGATACGATGAATTTGCAGTGCCTGAAAAGACTGGAAGAAATTACGAACACTTCGTAAACTGTGTATAGTTTTGTATTGTTTATACACAATTGTTTTTGTATGTGTTAGGTTGGATAGTTTGAGTCCGTGTTTAGTTGGTATAGTTAATGTATTTAGTTAGTATAATTTTTGCTTTTAATTGTATGGTTTTTGTGTGTTTAGATTAGATAGTTTGTGTGTTTAGACTGTATAATTTATATGTGCAGTTTGTATAGCTCTTCTGTGTTAAGACTAAAATTTATGTGTTCAGTTTGTATAGGTTTTTGTGGGTTTAGTTTGTGTGTAAGTTAAGACTGTATAATTGTAAAATTTGTTGTGCGTTTAGTATTTATGGGTGTTATTCATAGACATTTCGCAGCACGCGCTACGAGCGTACTAAGCTAGCCCCGGCTATCGACTGGTTACTTGTACAGAATTCAAATCATATCCTATCGCTAACACTGGTTTATGATTACGAAAAACGCTTATCATCCACCGGAAACCCGCGCTAAAAATGTCTATGAATACGGCCCTATGTGTTTAGTCTGTATGCTTTTTCGTGTTTAGCTTATATAGTTTGTGTGATTAGTTTGTAAGTATAGTCTAAGATCTCTTGGACTGCTCTCCAAGTGTGTAGTAGTCCTTCAGCTCATCCTACACTACTGTAGGAGGCCGCTGCCCTTATGGGATTTGAGGCTTTTCATGTATTTCCTATTTCATAATTAGACTGTACTCGGTGAAATAACTTCGTTATGGAAGTTGTCGCCTAAACAATGTGAATTGCAGTATGATCAGTAACTTTGATTTAAAAGTTAAAAATTATTGGCGCAACAGCCCATGGAGGGTCAAGGACGATCATGCAACCAGTACGAGGATAACTTGTAACCAGCACGATGATTCCCCTTAGCCGTTATAGCTGCCTTACGCAATCGGATTTCTCTGTTCACTGTATCCCCAAATTCATTACGATGCTGGGTGAGCACCGATTCCATAGACTACACAGTTTGTTCGCACATGAGGACTCAAACTAGCGACCACTCCGTAACCCTAGTCAAAGACGTGATGACGTCGGCTACGCAGCTGTTGATTTAGTCTTTTTTTTTTTTACGACGACCCCAACATCTATTCTCGCCTTCCTCTTTTTGTTTACCTAAAGATGAAGAATTTCGAAGAGCTGTGAGATATCGCTGGCAATGGAAAAACTTCAAGCTATATCTCTTCTCAGAAAATCACCTTAGTTTCTTTTTTCCTTCTTTCAGAACGATGTAAATCTTGCCTTATTTAAGCATCAACAAGCAAAGCGAATTGCTGACTTTCTTATTCTCCTTGTATTGCCTTCTGTAAACATGATACTTTCGCCCGTACTACGTATAATGGTAGAATTACAATTACATATTCAAAGATCTTGCGTTTACACATGAATTCCACTTGTGATTTTTGCACTCGCCGCTTTTTGCCGGAGTCAGGAAGTATGAATTTGTAATGTCCGTTTCCATGGTAATGTCTAGGCGGTGCAGGAAGTCTCCATGTTTCAAACTTTACTTCTCTTGTTTATAGCGAGCTCATGTTTTGGGGGCCCGGCTTTCATTTCCTATGCATTGATTTATGGCGTCGGTTTCTTCCCTGTGAATCGTAAAACCCTCTCCTACTTTACCACCCCCACCCCAACACGCCTTGTTTGTTTATATATTGGTAGTTTCCGCTTTTTGCCAGTTGCTGGTGTTTCCATACTTGTATTATACATTTTTACAAGTTCCTTGTGTAAGTTATATCAGCAGATTTCATTTCTTCAGCTAAAGTGGGATTTGATATAAGCATATAGTAAATAAAACTATAATTATGTGAAAAAGAGAACATAATAATATCTTTAACAACTCTCAATTAGTGGATTGTAGCTCACTTTCTTTGGTATAATTTCGCACTTTTCACGGTAAATTTGGTTTATAACTTGTAAGAGTGAGAATTTTATCTATACATATTTTGTTTGAGAGTACATACGCTGCTGATTTTTACTATGATGATATTTTAGCATAAATATACTTTCAGAATATAAAATTTCATAGAGAATATAGACGCATATTTCAGGATTTCAGTGATATTTGATGTATTCGAGAATGTAATGTCGGCAGCAAACTACATCGGATATTCTGTCTTGGACAGGATGGTTTTGTCCGATGCAATATGCTACGCCTCATAAGTAGAGACCGGATTTTAAGGGGATCTCTTTTTTTTATTTCAACACGAAACCTGAAATAATTAATTACGATGTTCAAAACTATCTTGCACCGACCAAATTATGTGGTTTTGACTTCCTTTCTTCCCCCCTTTTTAGTCCATATTCCCTTTCCCCCCTTTTTAAACCTCTTATTTTGGTCCTTTTTTGACAATATCACAAACATTTAGATAATTTTCGTATATTTTTTCCGATAGGCTTATAACTTACTGAGCAAGCGAAAATAAATATCGTTCTTCTTCTGATACCAGACATTGAAAAACTAATAAAGTGTGCTGATACAGAGTTCAGGATAAAAAGAAAATTTTCATCTCTGATTTCAGTTGATGTTGAGCAGTCATTTTCTGTTTATACAGACATTCTGCATTCAAAGAGGCAGAATCATATTGAAACATACTGAAATGTTGGATGTGATCAAATACAATATTTTCCTTATGTTGTGAAGTGATAAATATAAGCTCGTGTATGCTATGTGTATCCATGAATGCGCTGAAGTGTATTTTCAATTATAATATCACCCTTTTGAGGAAGTAGGCCTAATATAGTACTTTTTGAAGTCGTTTTTTGACTATATAAAATACACTTTCCTTATGTTGTGAAGAGATAAATGTAAGATTGTGTGTGCCATGTATATCCATGAATGTGCTGAAGTGTGTTTTGGGGAGTAACATAGTCTTTTTTTTTTTTTTTGTTATAACTTTCCTTTTCCCCCCCCCCTCTTTTGATGAAAAGTGTTCGCTTTAAAATCCGATCTCTACTCATCATAAGAATGCGTGTAATCACCTTCACCATCGGACGGTCTGGACAGACAATGTCCGATGCAGTATGCTGCAGCTTCATAAGAATGCCTGTAATGACATTCACATAGGACAGTCCGAGAAAAAACCGTCATTGATTAAAGTTCTCGTTAACACTTTGTTAAAAACATAAAATTTACACTGTCACACGTTAAAAGTGTTAACATTGTTTAAAAAGGTATTTACCTTCGACAGACGGCCCGTTTCGACGCTATTTATCGTCGTCTTCAGTGTCTCTTGAACCACTGTCCTATTCGAGACAGAATGTCCGATGCAGTATGCTGCAGCCTCATAACAATGCGTGTAATCACATTCACGTAGGACAGTCCGAGAAAAAACCGTCCTATTCGAGACAGAATGTCCGATGCAGTATGCTGCAGCCTCATAACAATGCGTGTAATCACATTCACATAGGACAGTCCGAGAAAAAACCGTCCTATTCGAGACAGAATGTCCGATGCAGTATGCTGCAGCCTCATAACAATGCGTGTAATCACATTCACATAGGACAGTCCGAGAAAAAACCGTCCTATTCGAGACAGAATGTCCGATGCAGTATGCTGCAGCCTCATAACAATGCGTGTAATCACATTCACATAGGACAGTCCGAGAAAAAACCGTCCTATTCGAGACAGAATGTCCGATGCAGTATGCTGCAGCCTCATAACAATGCGTGTAATCACATTCACATAGGACAGTCCGAGAAAAAACCGTCCTATTCAAGACAGAATGTCCGATGCAGTATGCTGCAGCCTCATAACAATGCGTGTAATCACATTCACATAGGACAGTCCGAGAAAAAACCGTCCTATTCGAGACAGAATGTCCGATGCAGTATGCTGCAGCCTCATAACAATGCGTGTAATCACATTCACATAGGACAGTCCGAGAAAAAATCGTCCTATTCGAGACAGAATGTCCGATGCAGTATGCTGCAGCCTCATAACAATGCGTGTAATCACATTCACATAGGACAGTCCGAGAAAAAACCGTCCTGTTCGAGACAGAATGTCCTATGCAGTATGTTCCAGCCTCATAACAATGCGTGTAATAACATTCACATAGAACAGTCCGAGAAAAAACCGTCCTATTCGAGACAGAATGTCCGATGCAGTATGCTGCAGCCTCATAACAATGCGTGTAATCACATTCACATAGGACAGTCCGAGAAAAAACCGTCCTATTCGAGACAGAATGTCCGATGCAGTATGCTGCAGCCTCATAACAATGCGTGTAATCACATTCACATAGGACAGTCCGAGAAAAAACCGTCCTATTCAAGACAGAATGTCCGATGCAGTATGCTGCAGCCTCATAACAATGCGTGTAATCACATTCACATAGGACAGTCCGAGAAAAAACCGTCCTATTCGAGACAGAATGTCCGATGCAGTATGCTGCAGCCTCATAACAATGCGTGTAATCACATTCACATAGGACAGTCCGAGAAAAAACCGTCCTATTCGAGACAGAATGTCCGATGCAGTATGCTGCAGCCTCATAACAATGCGTGTAATCACATTCACATAGGACAGTCCGAGAAAAAACCGTCCTATTCGAGACATAATGTCCGATGCAGTATGCTCCAGCCTCATAACAATGCGTGTAATCACATTCACATAGAACAGTCCGAGAAAAACCGTCCTATTCAAGACAGAATGTCCGATGCAGTATGTTCCAGCCTCATAACAATGCGTGTAATCACATTCACATAGAACAGTCCGAGAAAAAACCGTCCTATTCGAGACAGAATGTCCGACGTAGTATGCTCCAGCCTCATAACAATGCGTGTAATCATCTTAACATAGAATGATCCGAGACAAAAACCGTTCTGTCTGAGACAGAATGCCCGATGTAGTTTGCTGCGTCTCATAAGAATGCGTGTAATTGCCTTCACATAGGACGGCAGAACACTATGAATGAATGCCGCATGAAAATTGTCATAGGTCAAACTTGAACGCGCGAACTTAAGATGTAATTTCGAGCGTGATTTGCCTCCTGATCCGAGATTTCGCTAGAGTGGTGGTTCGAATCTCGCTTGAGGAGCTAATTTCGTGTTCGAGTTTTTTTCTACGACTGTAAAGAGAAATATAGGTTCCCCCCCCCCATTTCATTTATTAAATTCCATAGATCTTACATTAGCAATGAAGCTTTAAGATTACAATTTTACAATATTGTACAATTTTCCACAATTTTTTTACAATTCTTTTACAACTCTAAGAAAAACCCTCGAACTAATCTCTAGAAATAATATCTCGAGGTCATCTATTCCTTTGACGCTAGATAATCTCGTATTTGATACAGCGTCGTTAAATATTCTGTTAAAAATGACCCGCGTGTTAACATTGGTGACGAAGATTTATTGCGATAAAGATTTTTTGCTGGACGGTTTTGGAACCGTCTGCCAACTTCTCCTTGCTGATATAAATCCTTTCGTTAGGTTCTACATTTTTAGCTCTCCATGTACTAAAAACGACAGTTCATTGCCTCCCCCCCTTTATCCCGGACTTGTATTAATATACGTAATAAAAAAGTAGGAGGAAGTTAGCATCTGGAAAGTTGGTACGGCGGTGAAAAATTTTTCTAAGAGAAAGCTACGTAGATAAATGGGCTGTCTTGCCTTCTCGGTATAAAAATAATAATTATTTTCATGCTACACTGCTAAAATCTCTACAACAATTTATCAGCTCATAACATAATGTATTATTACAAACACAGCTCTGAAAGGGAACAAACTCCGAGTCAATTTATTTGTGTTGCTTGATTTGCGGTTCTTGCGCCAGAGGAATATGTGTCACTGTCAGCTCTGTAAACAGAGGAAGAACGGTGCAACGTCTAACTGAAAAGTTGATTGGTTTGTTGGTAGCTGTATAGCAGCTTCAAATATCGTTCATTAATATCCTCCTATGGACTCTACTGGTTTGACAGTATAAATTATTGCTTTTATGACAAGAGAGAACATGGAATTCATTATCCTCAATGATTGAATCGTAGGCGGAATTCTGTCCAGTAAAGTGACATTTGGTCAATTTTACCTGAAACCCTCATTGAGTAGTTTTTTACGTGTCATAGATTTATAACTCGGATCTTCCTAGCTTTCCTTCACTTTCAAAGGAAGTTACATGAGGCAATTGGAGCAGGTATTCTGTGCACGAACACTCCTAACCCAGTGGTGGCGTCTCTGTGTCCTACCTCCAGAAGTAGCAAGTACTTTTATATAGAATGAAGCATAAGCAATGCCATTAATTTCAGGGGATTATTCTTCGAGATATTTCAAACAAAAAGGTTTAATACAATTTTGCTCGTTTTTGCTTCCTTTTCGAGATAAGAATTGTTTTATACAGGGACATCATTTTATTTTTACTTCAATTTTTATTGTGCCTGAGTTTTTGAATGTACTTCACTCCCACCCCCTCTACTAGTGAACTTGCAACCGATCTCCACACAGAACCAAGCGTATACAGTCAAAGTCGTCTTACAGTCTTAGTAAACACAAACAGTACTGAGTTAGTGAGTATAGTACGTTCCAGAAATATGTTCGCTTTCAATATTGAATCATATTCTCGCACAGATACTGTCGTCCGTTTGCCTATGTCGCATCCCGGTTTCCCCCACCCACTTCTGCCCCTCCCTTTGTGGCAGGGCTGTCTTAGCTCTTTTCTGAAAACATTAACTACTGTTAGGAATTGGACGTCTACGTAATATTATACAACTGTTTAAAATAACTTAAATAAAAAGGCCTCGTTAAGTAATTAACTGTCATGTGATTTCCCTCCTTTATACGACTCTCGACAAAACCACTTGAACGGATAATAAATAGCATGTCTGAATAATTTTATCTTTTCGGATCGGACAGAGGTGAAGATTGAATATACAGTACGTAAGGTACTCTTTTATAGAGTAGGTACAGAATTATTTGAACATGAGTTAGTAGTACGAAAGTCGAAACTGGTAATTGGAATTAGGTACAATAGTACTGTATATAGTGCGATAATATGCAAAAAAGAATTGAAACCTGTATAGAAATGAACGGCCATCATTTTCAAATATGTGTTTAAACATCCATATTATGATTATTTTTCAATTTAACTTCATTCCCTATATTGTACGCTAATGTGCTATAGATAGTATAATATGCGCTGCATAATGAATACGTCCGAACGGACAGCTCAGTTCGAGAGTAAAAACACTTATTGTTAATATTTTACTGTATTTTGATTAAAGAAAAACCTAATGAAAATTATCAAACTCAAAATTGCGATATTTCCTACTTTACGTAAATGGATGAACTACTTTCCATCCCTCCTATACCTAGTAAAGTGATTTGTTTGTATCTTACGCCAGTATCATTGAACTCCAGTGGAAGGGGTGTTTCCGATTCACAACCTTTAAGCCAAAGATATAGCCAGGTTAATATTAGAAATGTTAGTATAAAATAAAATGATGTCCCTGTATAAACATTTCATTGCGTGTTTGGGAAATCCATTGTTTTAATTTCCAGTATGCTCAGTCAACTTAAAAGAGCAGTGTATTATGATAATACAGTAAAAGGTTGAAAGCATTTTAGTTTTGTCCTTTAAATATGCAGAAATTTGATCCAAACAAATGTAACATTTCAATGTTACTTTTCAGAATGAAAAGTTATGTTTGTTCAAATGAAATTTCTGCCCATTTAAAGGACAAAGCTTAAATTATTTCAATCATTTATTATCATAATACACTACTGAGAATTATATCAGAGGCTTTCCCAAAATATTTCTTATAAAGAAATTTTATGTCGAAAAGGAAACAAAAACAAACAAAATTGTATTAAACCTTTATGTTTGAAATATCTCACAGAATAACTCGAAATTAATTGCCTTACTTACGCTTTCTTCTGTATACAAGTTCCTGCAGTTGTCTCGACAAAATTCAGCATGTTATATTAAAGTAATTACTAGGTTTAGAAATATCGAAATAGCACAGACTATTGCTTGAACAGTGGAAGTTATTAGCATGTAATTATTTTTTTAAAATGACACATATTTCAAGTAATCCTCTCGGTATCTTACGGTTTGTTGCAATGTTCCTGGAAGTTCTTCATGACACGTTGATTCCGACAATTGGCAGAACTGTAAAATATGAGAGCGCAACAATTTAACGTTGTTTAACGATCAATACACAATGAAAAGATGACCATATGGTATGCTGTTTCTGGCAATCATCATTGCTCCTACTTTTTTCAAGATGAAAATGAGAGACTTATTACAATGAATGGTGAAAGGTATCGGCATTATTCAGAGACGTAATAATCAAGAATGGCGTTTGGTTTCAACAAGATGGGGTTACGGTTCAAACTGTCAGAGACAGAATGAGA
This sequence comes from Periplaneta americana, assembly GCF_040183065.1. Lineage (NCBI taxonomy): Eukaryota > Metazoa > Arthropoda > Insecta > Blattodea > Blattidae > Periplaneta > Periplaneta americana. The sequence continues at coordinate 120,539,276 of NC_091122.1, forward strand.
TGGTTGAGAAATCTTTTCCCAGGACCTAAGTAAAGATTAATTTTTGGTCCTATAGAATATATATTTTATTTATTTTTAGTAGGTTATTTTACGACGCTTTATCAACATCTTAGGTTATTTAGCGTCTGAATCAGATGATGATGATAATGCCGGTGAAATGAGTCCGGGGTCCGGCACCGGTAGTTACCCAGCATTTTCTTTCTTTCGTTTGTGTTGTTTGTTTTGTTGTTTTTTTCCTCTTATTATGTATTTTGTGTATATATCTATGTAAGCCACCTGAAATTGGAAGCCTGCTTCTGCTGGTGGTGGATTAAAAAAAAAATAAATAAAATATAATATTGGGTTGAAGGAAAACCCTGGGGAAAAAACCTCAACCAGGTAACTTGCCCCAACCGGGAATCGAACCTGGGCCACCTGGTTTCGCGGCCAGACGCGCTAACCGTTACTCCACAGGTGTGGACTATATATGTTATGGTAAAAATGGTTATTAGAGGAGAAAAATTCTCTCCGGGTACGGGGATCGAACCCGGGTCCTTGGTTCTACGTACCAAGTGCTCTAATCACTAAGCTACCCCGAAGTTCAATCGATAGCACCAAATCGAATCCCTGTCCTCTAATGTTGTTCCATTTGTGGCCTTACTTCATGTTGGACATATATGTTGGCATATATATTAAGTGAACTGCCATTATAAAAGAAGCGCACTCAATAGAGTGACTTGATGGCCGGGATTCCACAGGATTATTCACTGTTGGGCGAAGAACCTAGTAAAGATTAATTTTTGGTCCTACAGAATATATCTGTTATGGTAACAATGGTAATATATGTCAACATATAAGTTGAACACGGAATAAGGCCACAAAGGGAAGAACATTAGAAGAGAGGAATTCCATCCGGTGCTTTGGTGTAGCTCAATGGTTAGAGCACTTGGTACGTAGAATCAAGGACCCGGGTTTGATCCTCGGCGCCGGAGCGAATTTTTCTCCTCCAATAAACATTGTTTTCCCAGGACGCTTAATTTCTCGGTTTAGTGACACAAACTGGCCACTCGATCACTAGATTTTACGGCTTCTGATTTTATTCTGTGAGATAAGTAAAAAAAGAGTGTTTCAAACCAGACCGCACTGTGTCTAGGGTCTGAGGAATAAGATACAAGCAGAAATCCAAGCAACCAAAGAAACTTCGTGTTTATTGCAACGTGCCATAAACAATTTCCAGGTAAAATTGCTACAAACCATAGCGAGAGTATCACTTGAAATGTGTCATTTACAAAAAAAATAATAATATGCCAATAAATGACATGCTCAAGCCATGTCCTGTGTTATTTTAATGTTTCTTAGCTTCATAGCCCTTTAGAACTGCTTGCTGAAATTCGTCACAACCTGCTGCCGGATCCTGTCGCTGAAGGTATGTGTTATGGAAAAATTAGAAAGTATTTATACACAGGATGTAATCGTAACTTCGTTAAAAACTTTTAGGAGTGATAGAGCTGATCACTAAGAATTTTCATACAGAATTTTCAAACCGTAACATTGAAAGTGCTATAAAATGCTAGATTTGATTTTTAAAGTGTTAAATTTTAAATGTTGCGTTGCTAAACTCTACCGTCTGTACTCACATGGCGGAAGGTGGAGCCGGCTTATCCTGGATTATAATCGACACGCAACTCATTCCATCACGGTTGCACAAGGAGCCTACACGGGCAGAAGTGCTTAGGAATATCCCATGTCCGCCCGATAAACCTAACGACCTTTTCTCTGGCTTGACGGCCTTATCTCTACCAGGTTAAATAAATAAATACTAAAAAATACTAAATAAATACTAAAAGTAAGCATTGCTGTAGTACTATATTCACATGACAATTTTTACACGAAATGGCATCAAAAACAATTTCAATACAGTGGTGAGCCTGCCTGGAGAGAAATAAAAAATAGGTTGCAGCCGCCAAATTACTCTTCAAGGAACGACGACTCATGTAAATTGAGGGAAAGAAGACAGAGGACGGACACTGGAAAGTTTTTCTTCTCAATCGTACTATCAGGGACTGGAATGCTTTACCTGCAGACTTACTAAAGGCTTTAACCAACAACCAAAAATGTATTTAAAAATATGCTTAAGGACTTTACTAATAGACGGTAATTATACACAGTATTTAAAGGGTGTAAATGATATTTTGTTATTGAAGTGTTGTATCAGTGAAGAATTATGTTGTGTCAGTGAAGTGTGTTGTGTAAGTGACACGTGTTCCTGTCAATAAAGCTTTATAGTTTATAGTGGCAGTGCAAAGTATTTGAACAGTGAAATGTTTTTGAAATGTTAGTGAAATCAGGATAGAATCAGTGAAATGTGTCGTAGTTCCAGTGCAGTGAGTGAGTTGACAGCGAAATGAGTGTAATGTTTAAATGTACTTTTGCAGATATGAACATATCATACTCGTGGGTTTTAGTTCGAACTTAGGTTTAAGATACAAATTAGATTTATTTTAAATGTTATTTTAAGTGATCGTGCTTCATTTAATTTAGGATATTCCCTGTTATTTATTATTATTATTATTATTATTATTAATTATTAGTATTATTATTAATTGTATTTTTAATAAATAAGTTTATTATTGTCATTATTTAGTGTAATTAGTTACCACTGCCACCGGGTATATACCCATTGCAGTGTGAATAAATACATACAATACAATTTTGTGTATCAGTCTGTGTAATAAAAGAAACTAATTTGACATTAGCATAGTACCGTTTGTTCTTTATTCGGATGGGGAAGATGAATATATAACTTAATATATTTTCTGTCATAACATTTCAGTTGTTGAGACATAAGACTGACAGTTCAGGAATCGTCGTATCTGCCTCGATGTTGCGATGGTTGCAGGCCCACTATCAATTCCCCGACAATTTTGCGTATTTTCATTATTACAGCTTCAATTGTCCTCTCAAATTGCGCCAAATTGTGGTTCACAGTTGAGTGAAGAGTGAAAATGTCTGATAATGCGGACGTTTGTGTGTATTGATATGACACTGACATTCTGAACGGAATGTTGGCAGCGGTCGTTTCCGGTACATTGTCAACACGCAGAGAGGGGGAAAAAAGTATTGCTGTAAAATGCATTGTACAGAAAGTTAATGTAGTTGAAATTGGAACAGTTTTTAAGTACAAATACCATTGCTTCCATTATGATTTTAATATCGGTGTTGTGCTAGTATTTATAATGTGGAAATAGATTTTAGATCTGAATAAACGTGGCTGAAATCCACTATATGCGATTATATCATTTTCGTTTTATGTCGCGCAAATTGCTTCTTTTATTGTATCTCACCCATCACTGTCACCATAGGCTGTGGCCATATTTGTTAACATTTATTTGAAATCCCTATAATGCTGTCCTTGTTTTACGTGCATTTCGGTTAATGGATTGCGTTCAGAAAGTTCAAAATGTCGCAACATGTAGGCAATAATATTAAATTGAATGTATATGCTATGTTTATTTATCAAAATTTAATACTGCTTTGTTTTATGAGATTTTTAAATCAAAGGTACCGGTATCATGATTTAATTATACCATTTCCGGTTATATCGCTCACATTACTTCAATTAAAATGCGACGATATAATATGTTAAAGTTAATTTGCAATGTGAAAGAGTTCGTAATATTTTAAAAGTTAAAATTTGGGTGAATTGAGTAACAATATTACATTGGGCATGTAATTGTCGTCATAGTTTTCATACAGTTGTTCCGTAAATATTTCATTTAAATCAGTGGACGTACTGTATATGAAACTCGTGGTTTAATTACAACATTTTGGTTGCTCTGATACACAAATAGGTTCCTGTTTCATTTCGTTTCTCCCTTCATGGACTGAGGTCATATTTATTAACGTTTATTTGACATTTCTCTAGTAATTCAGTTTCATGTTTGTTCAAAATAACAGGTTATGCTTTAAATTTTAAAATTTTGTATACGTAGCGTAAAAATCTTAAATTTACAGTGTACTGTTCTACTACCGCTCTTACTAAAAATTGGAGTTAAACAAAACCACGTGATAGCTAATGTATTTCCACGCAAGGTTCCTCTTTCTATTGGCCTAAAGATCGCGTGCATCGGCATTAGCTGACAAGCAAACATTATAATGGGGGCTGATAAAAAAGTTAATTTTTTTTCTCTTTCAAAAGAAGTGCTTATACAAATTTTGGCCACTCGACCGCAATTACGAGGGCCGTAGAAAGTAAGTTCGCCAGGGGCCGTTAACAGAAAGAAAACAATTTCATTGGGAAAATTTATTGGATCAGACACAGCAATTGTTGAGCTGTTTTTTAACACATTCCTCAATGGAATTGAGACATTTGTCATATCATGGGATCACCAGACAGATGCAGACGGCTGTCGAACGCCGGTCCTGATCCCAGGTGGCTGACTACGACACAGGATTACAAAAATTGATCCCATGGTATGACAAATATCTCAATTCCAGTGGGGGATATAGTGCAATAATTTCTGTATCTTTTTGAATAAATCTTTCCATGCAGTTGTGCTTTTTTCTGTAAACGGCCCCAGGAAAAATCACTTTCTGGACGGCTTCGTAATTGCGGTCGAGTGGCCAAAATTTGTATAAGCACTTCTTTTGACATTATTAACACGGTGGACGAAAAAATTTTAACTTTTTCTGCCCCCATGAGAATGTTTACTTGTGAGCTCGTATAGCCAATAATATACTCGTATAGTGAAATGTCTCCTTATGGACACTCCGAAGATACGGACACTAGTGTCGTGCTATGTGTGAACATGAGAGGGGAAATGAAGATATTGCAAACTTCGCAGTACTCCATAGGGATTTAAGATTACATAGAAGTGAAGTATGTAAATGAAAATAACCAAATTCATTTAAACCTGTAAGAGACTTTCTGTTCGGTTCATATTTGCCGGATCTGTGTAGAACCGAAACTCGTTTAGCGGTCTGTCATGACTAGGGAACGGGTTTCTAGGTGCTAAAAAAAAGAGAGATTTAGAACTTTATAAAATCCAATTTAAGACTTTTAGGACTTCACATAAAATTAGTAATTATTAATTTCAGTAAACATTCCCTTTCAAGTAGAATTTATGTACAAAGAACTGGTGCTGACAAAGAGTGAATTGAAGACTCAGATATGTAGTATGAAAACAATATCGTTTGTTTTTTATGGAATTAAGCAATTTATTTTATTATATTATTTGTACATGTTACAATATTTTAATAATTTTATAGTGACACATTTATTTTTCCGAGCAACTAATTTACTTTAATATTACGTAAAGATTGTAAATTATATTTTCTATCGGTTATTGGTATAGTAAACAGAGATTATGATTTATTTATAACTATGAATATTTCTGTGAATGTTTAAATATATTTTTGTAAAAGATTGTCTGTAGTTATGACTGTCTCTGTAGGTGTGGTTAGCATTTGTGATTACAAAACACCTCCACATGTGCAGAACACATCACAAATGCTAACCACACTTACAGAGACATCAACACAGACTTGGAAATACTACACATCCAACCAAAAAGCCAGAAACTAAACACACTAAAACAATATGAAATATACAGACACACAAAAACACACCCCAATGAAATTCTCAGAACACACACACTCTTTGACTCCACATTACACTACACAAACACACCCCCACAAGAAACAAAAAAAGAGGCGCCAAGATCAGCAACGACCAGTTCTGAAGAAGACCAATAATAGGTCGAAACATGTAAACCAGGTACGATAGAATTTAACACAAGAAAGTCCTGTATTTGTTTGTCTTGTTTGTGTGTTGGAATCGTTTTTGTAGATTAATTTGTGTTCTGTATGCAATGTTGTAATTTAATTTTCTGAATGAAAATGCGATCTTGTGTGTGTTGTTGTTTTCGTATGTTATGTTAGTGTGATTTTTGGCTATTAAAACTGGTGTAATAAATTTCACAATATCCTAGAAACTTTAGATATAAAATCTGTGTTTTCGTGGCAATCGAAAACAAATCAGAAGCATGAAGCGTGAGGTACGAATTATTCGTGTTGTTAGCACCTTTTGCAAATGTCTGCCTTGAAACGGTATTCCTGTGCTTCTTGGCAAGTTGTCTCTCTGCCTTGGAGAATTCCCTACTCGGAGGAGATTATAGAGTGCAGTTTCGCATTATCTGAAAGGAAGAGGAGCTTCAGATCAATTAGTTCCCTTATTTGGACCCCAGGGAACTGTCTCGGCTTTGCACAGAACTAATATTGTGACCGCCTGGAATGTACGACTGCCATCTTCACGCCGCAACCCCAAAGAATATCGCGGGGGTGTGTCATTCTACAGAAAGCCGGGGTATGTGAAGCAGCTATTTGGATCTGGTTTCCACAACTGGATAATAAAAGCGGATCTCCGCTTCAATTTTATCGAGTCTTATCGTTTGTGGAAAGCTCGCAATTCGATTCTCGAAAACTTTATATTGAATCAGTTTAATAGTATAATACCTTCATTTTCCATAAATATGGGCCACGATACAACCATTCAAATTTTGTACTCCATAACGTAGTACCTCGTTTATCTATATTTTTTGCTGTACTGTAGTTTGAAGTCAAGTCACTGCAGCTATCTACTAACGGTCTATGTTACTTCTACAATGTTCTTTGAATGGTTGTATCGTGGACCATAGTTGTGTTTCAGGACCATAGTTATGGGAAATGACGGTACCTATTCTTAGACAAGCACTACCACCTGAAATGCCACATGATTTTTCGCGTTATACACTGTACGTAGTAACTTGAAACGTATAGGATGTTTTATAATTGAATGGTGAATTTGCAAAACGACTTAAGTCCCTAGAAGTAGTTTTGAGAAAATTAAAGAAAACTGTTTTTAACCTCGCTGAGCCATATATAGTTACAATATAATTTTTTATATGTAAGAGATATGTAAGAGAAATAGTTTTATTATAAAAATTCATACTTTTGTATTCTTCAAGTGGTAAAAAATTTAATTATCTTCAGTACTTAGTTGTTCTGCAAATTAACTTCAATCCTGGATTATAATTATTAGGTTACTGACACATAAACATGTTTAACTAAATGTATTTATATCAAAATCATAAAATAACCTTATTGCAATTGTTGAACAACATTATTTTGAACAATTTGTTAATCACAAGAGCACAGACAACTCTTAGGAGTATTATAACGAGACCACAACTTAGTTTCATCTTTCAATTCTTTGTCTCCCATGCTAATAATGTTTTCGTAAAATGTATGCACATCTTTATCACGAATGTACTTGAGCATTTTACGAATATCTTGAATTTTAATTTCATTGATCTGGAATAAACCACTGTGTTGGAAAGTGTGGAGAAAGAATGATGCTGAAAATGATCAAGAAGTAGAAAGGAAATTGGTTGCGTCACTGGCTGAATATTACTGCCTACTGAAGAATGCACTAGAAGGAATGGTAAACGTGAGATAAGTTCACAAAGAATTAACAATGACAACAGACAGAAAACAATTTGTCAGTTGAGTGTATGATTAAAATGACATGTTATGTAAGTTTCTTCAGCACTAGACAGGAAAAACAATTTAAGTCCAGGACTAAAGTCGTTTTACCACTTAACGAAATATTCTGCTGCTAATAAAAACTATACAAAAGTCGTGGATTAGAGTTATTCTGCTACTAAACGATGCCCCTTGCACATAGTAACAGAATCATGCTCTCAACTCAAAGCCTCCAAAATGTGGACTTAAGTCGTTTTGCAAATTCACCATTCAATTATGGGTACAAATTATAGGGATGAGTAGAGGAAAATGAAACAATGTAAAAAGTCCTAGTAAACATAGATCCGGGAACAACCCGTTTCCGAAATCTATGTACTTTATGTTTTCGTCAGTATAGATGCTCTGGGATAACATAACACCCGATATGCACTGAGGAAGAGAACGTTGTAACATGTAGGCTACATAAAATGACCACTGTTCATAATAAGGCCTGCATCAGCACGTTTCAAGCTACCGGCGTCGCTCAGTCGGTTAAGGCGCTTGCCTGCCGATCTGAAGTTGCGCTCGGGCATGGGTTCGATCCCCGCTTGGGCTGGTTACCTGCTTGGGTTTTTCCGAGGTTTTTCCCAACCGTAAGGTGAATGTCAGGTAATCTATGGCGAATACTCAGCCTCATCTTGCCAAATACCATCTCGCTGTCACTAATCTCATCGACGCTAAATAACCTCGTAGTTGATACGGCGTCGTTAAATAACTAAAAAAATCAGCACGTTTCCTCATCGACAATTTCACACCTTCGAATATCCTTGGCGAGTCTCTAAAGAGTTGACATCCATTGAAAATGCATTCCCGGAGTTAATTAACATTATCAAGATGTTTAAAATATCTCCAAACAATAGAATGCAGAGGATTGAAGTCGGGTGACCTGGGAGGCCATGGTGTTGGTAACTCATGGCCGATACATCTGTCGTGGAAGCTTGTGCGTAAGAACTCTCGAACGTTCAAATGAAAGTGAGCCAGTGCTCTGTCATGCATGTATCACTACAGCTTCCTCTCCCAAAGAGGCACATCATGCAAAAGTTTGCGTATATCATGTTGGAAAAATGGAAGTACGTACGACATTAACTCTGCCAAGTAAGAAATAATGTAAATGTACGTGGTGTATCCAATTGGTGGCACAGTGATGACACCTCTCGGAAAAGGTTGGTTCCAAGCCTATGTTTGTTAGGACTTTTTACCGTGTTTATTGTCCTCAAGTTACCCCTGAAGTTTGTACCTATAATTATGAACTATGTGCAGGATGTACCTCTGCTGTGGCTAAATGGTCGATCCGGGTTCGACTCCTGGCCTGGCGTGGGATGTGTTTTTGTGTGTTTGTATATTTCGTATTGATATCAATCCAAATGAAGTTCTCAACACACAACTCAATTTCAGAACACACACTCTTTGACTCCAAATTACCCTACACAAACACACCCCCTACAGGAAACAAAACAAATGGCGCCAAGTCCAGCAACAACCAGTTCTGATGATGGCCAATAGCAGGCCGAAAAATGTTAACAAGATAACATAAAATTTAACACGTGAAAGACACATAATACGTTTTCCAAAGTGATGTGGTAATGAAAGTTCTGTAATCAAGATGTATAAATATTTGGCTTAGAATAATAAATCATGTTTTTGATTTTTGAGTCAAATGATCAGAAATTTGTTGTTCTTGCTGACGGCGATTTCACAGCATATATATATATATATATATATATATATATATATATATATATATATATATATATATATATATATATATATATACACACATACAGGGACATCATTTTATTTTTACTTCAGTTTTTGTACCTGAGTTTTTTAATGTACTTCACACCCACCCCTTCTACTAATGAAGTTCCAACTGTCCTCCACACAGAACTAAGGCCGCATATAGTAAACAGCACTGAGTTAGTGAGTAGGCTATAGTACGTTCTAGAAATATGTTCGCGTTTTCCAGTGACGAAAGAGCTTTCAATATTCAATCATATTTTCGCACAGGTACTGTCCGTTTGCCTACGTCGCATCTCTATTTCCTCCATATGCTTCTGTTCGCCCCTCTGTAAAAGCTGGGCTGTCTTAGCTCTTCTCTGAAAACATTAATTTATGTTAGGAATTGGACGTTTACGTAATATTATACAACTGTTTAAAATAACTTAAATAAAAGGGCCTCGTTAAGTAATTAACTGTCACTTGATTTCCCCCCTTTCTACGATCCTGCGGCATAACCACTTGGACAGTAGATAGCATTTCTGAGTAATTTTATCTGTGCGGGTCGGGCAGAAGTGAAGATTGAATTTATATTACGTAAGGTACTCTTTTATAGAGTAGGTACAGAATTATTTCAACATGAGTTACTCGTACGAAGGACGAAACTGGCAATTGGAATTAGATGCAATAGTCTATATTGCGATAATATGCACAAAAGAACTGAAGCCTGTATCGAAATGAACGGCCACCATTTTAAAAAATGTGTATAAATATGCATATTATGATTATTTTTCAATTTAACTTCTTTCTCTATATTGTACGGTAATGTGCTGTAGACAGTATAATATACACTGCATAATGAATACGTTCGCATGGATAACTCAGTTCATGAGGAAAAACACTTATTGTTAATACAGTGCTGTAGTTTGATTAAACAAAAACCTAATGAAAATTATCAAACACAAAATCTTGATATTTCCTAGTTTACGTAAATGGATGAACTACTTTTCTTCTTTCCTATACCTAGCAGAGTGATTTGTTTGTGTTTTACGCCAGTATCATCGAACTACAGTCGTGGAAGGGGGTAGCAAACTGTTTCCAGTTCTCTAAAGGCATAGCCAGGTTAATATTAAAAATGTTAGTAAAAATAAAACGATGTCCCTGATTATATATATATATGTTGGAAATTCAGAATTTTATGTCTTATATGTCTCTAGAAGGCCTAGATCAGCGGTCACCTTACCCGCGGATAAGAGACTGCACTATGGTGCATCCGTGGCTGCTGACGGGTATGTTCTCTCCCTCTCTGCCTGCTGCACGACGGGACATATTATGTTGCACCGAATACCCTTGACCCATTTCAGCGAGTGCTGACGACCACTGGCCTAGATAATCACAGAACTGTTGAACCCTTGCAGCATTTGGTTGTATTTCCATTAAATTAACTGTAAAACAGTTTCCCACATCTTCTGGTGACAAAATTGGTAGTTCAAAAATAACTTAAGAAATTGTCCTATTTCGGAATCCTACCTGCTTTCGCGACTTTATGTGCGATCTTATCGGTGCTACCGGAAATGGGACTGAGTTAAAGTACAGTCTATTAAATATTCAGATATAAAATTGAACTTAAATAAATTCTCCTCTGTATGAGCAACACTAGTGTTCGGGAATTCAGTATTGCTCTAGGGTCTAAAGATAAGCAGAGAGAAGAAAAAATAAATAATAAATGTAAATAATTAAAACAAAATAATATAAATTACAAACAATGTAGAATTATTGATAAATCAGTTTTACATTCGTTATTAATAATAATTGCGATTTATATATAGTTTAAGTATCCTTATGCCCTCTTCACGAAATATGTTGTTTCCTATATAATGTAATAGCTAGGATGCGTTATCGTGCCAGTATTAAATCTCATAAATTACATGGAAAACGCTTGTATTAATCATTATTAATTGCTGTGATTTTTTGTTTTAGTCTTTGTTAAGCGTGGTAGTTTCTAATACATTGTTCTTTTTCTCTGTTTCAGGTAACTTATCAGAGACTTTTCAATAAAAGAAGGTTCACATCACGTATTTAAAACGTGTTTCCTTATTGTGAGGTATGTAAGGTTTACTTATTAAGATGAATGTTACGTTACAAGTGCATCTGATCTGACTGGCTGTTTGAACTGACCGACTAATTGAGTGACTGACTGACTGACTGATTGCTCGACCATCTAGTTGACTGACTGGTTGGCTGATTGACCGAATGATTGGTTGGCTGATTGACTGACTGACTGATTGACTCACTGACTGGTTGGCTGACTGACTCACTAACTGACTGGTTGGCTGATTGATCGACTGATTGGTTGGCTGATTGACTCACTGACTGGTTGGCTGACTGACTGACTGACTGGTTGGCTGCTTGACTCACTGACTGACTGGTTGGCTGATTGACTCACTGACTGGTTGACTGACTGACTCACTGACTGGTTGACTGACTGACTGACTGACTGATTGGCTGATTGACCGACTGATTGGTTGGCTGATTGACTCACTGACTGGTTGGCTGACTGACTCACTGACTGACTGGTTGGCTGACTGAATCACTGACTGACTGCTTGGCTGATTGACCGACTGATTGGTTGGTTGACTGAATGACTGGTTGGCTGGTTGACTCACTGACTGGTTGGCTGACTGATTCACTGACTGACTGGTTGGTTGACTCACTGACTGGTTGGCTGGTTGACTCACTGACTGGTTGGCTGACTGATTGGTTGGCAGACTGACTCACTGACTGAATGGTTGGCAGATTGACTGACTGACTGGTTGGCTGGCTGATTGACTGACTGACTGACTGACTGGTTGGCTGGCTGGCTGACTGACTGACTGGCTGACTGACTGACTGACTGGTTGTATGGGGTTGCCTGATTGACTGCTGACGGACTGACTGGTTGGCTGACTGACTCACTGACTGACTGGTTGGCTGACTGACTCACTGACTGAGTGGTTGGTTGATTGACTGACTGACTGGTTGTCTGACTCACTGACTGGTTGTCTGACTGAGTGACTGACTGGTTGTCTAATCAACTGACAGACTAGTTGTCTGACTGACTAACTGATTGGCTGACTGACTAACTGGCTGACTGATTGACTGACTCACTGACTGGTTGGCTGAGTTGGCTGACTGCTTCATTGACTGGTTGACTGACTGACTCACTGACTGACTGGTTCGCTGACTGACTGGTTGTCTGACTGACTGGTTGTCTGACTGACTGATTGGCTGACTGACTAACTGGCTGACTGATTGACTGACTCACTAACTGGTTGGCTGACTGCTTCATTGACTGGTTGACTGACTGACTCGCTGACTGACTGACTGACTGACTGGCTGGCTGGCTGACTGACACGGTACGATGTTTTATTTTATTTTACACAGCTGAAATGTAGTATAAAATTTTAATTACGTATGAGTTTTTATGTGTTTAAACTGTAGCCGAAAGTTATCTTCATCCTTAAAACTGGTAGACAATTTCAACATTAGCACAGAAGGTTTAAATAACTGTTCTCTACCTTTTGTCGCATTCAACTGTCTGCGCAACCATGGCAACAGCTATCTCGGCTTAATGAGCCATTCTGCATGTATTGATGAGGGAAACATTAATAAGCAAGAATTAAGCGCAGGAAGCCGATTAGAGTGCTGGAATTAGCGTCATTTTTGCAGCTTCCACTTCGTCTCACTAGCTCGGTGTTTTTTTACTGCAGGCAGAAGATTAAATTTCACAGACTTTAGGGAAAATGTTTCTGCTGATAATTCAAACTGTATGATTCCAATCCTCTGGAGTGATTTACAGTATTCTCTTAAGAAGATTGTGCTGAGAACTGGAGGAATTTTTTTTTGTACTCTTCTCTGTTTGGCTCCCCATTTCAGTTCTTATTTAGCCTACTCGATTTTTTAATAAGGCTTATTTAGAATGTTCCGTAGTCCGAAACTTAAAACCAGTTTTTATGTAACGGATGGTAGAATTCGTATTGTCTTGAATAACTGATGATAAAGGTGGTGAGTGGTGATATAATAATAATAATAATAATAATAATAATAATAATAATAATGCAATATCATGGTTAAATGAAATAATATGCAACTAAAATGCTATGTTACAATCATATCTCACAAAATTCATTGAAATATCAGAAAATATAAATTACATGATTATGATGATGAACTTTCTATATACACAATGTTTCAGAAATAAGTACCGAACTTTTAGGGATGATACGTTGGCCTGGTTATTCATTTTAAGGATAGAAACCTGGTTGAGTCGCTTTTATTCTACGTGATGACGAAGTTGACATAGCGTGCCCTGGGGGATAGGCAGCCGGAGATACTTTGGAATGAAAGGGGAACAATATATACAGAGTAGGCTCTTTGTAATATCCCACAATGATATGGAGTTCGAAGTACAAGATGTCTATTTTGGTTAAGAAGAGAAGACACGAGAGGTGAAGATCGGTTTTATTTACATTTACTTGAACGTAACTCACAGAAGGTGTTCTAAGTGTCCGCCGTTGCTCTGATGAAACAATTCCATTTGTGAGACCAAGGACGGTTGGACATTATGTGCGTTATCGCGAACTTTGCCTGCAGCAGCGGCAATTAGTGCCACTAGGTCTTCCTCAGTTCTACCGGGTTCTGATGTACTAAAGCCTTCATGTGTTCCCACAAATGAAAATCAAGAGGCGTGAGATCAGGTGACCGTGCTGGCCAATGAACCGGCCCACCACTGGTCGAGATGAGAAACATAATATTAACTCGAAAGCAGTTAGCAGATACACTACATAGCACTACGTAGTCGAAAAGATCCATATTTACTGCATGAAGTTCCTCTTCACTATCAGAAAGTGGGTATGTGGTGTGACATTACTGCACGTATGATAATTGGCTCCATTTTGTTTTACATTACAGTCAACTCGCAATGTTATGTGCGAGATATCGGCTTTTTTCAGTATTAACTGAAGATGATAAAAAGGGCCTATGCTTACTTCCAGCTGGATAACTTCACTGCACGTACAGCCGCTATATCGTTAGAAGCACTAGAAAAAATGTTTGATGAACGCGTTCGGCAGCTCTTTTCCCAGCTCTCAATGTTCGTGAATTTTATCTTTGGGGGAATTTAAGACAGTGAAATTAGAAATATATATACATCTACACCGATGTGATATTGTAGAAAAGTAGACATCATATTCAACACATGCTTTGTTAAAAGGTAAGATCAATATAAATTTTTCTTATAACATCTTAAGGCTGGTTCACAATAAACTGGGAACGGAAACGAGAACGAGAACGGAAATAATGTTTAAATAAATGTATTTAAATGTAAGTTAATTGTGAATGCTCACATTTAAATACATTTATTTTAATCATATTTTCGTTCTTTTCTCGTTGTCGTTTCCGTTACCGGTTTATTGTGAACTAGCCTTTACCGGCTCATTATTTGTACGGGATTATATGTCTAAATTACCGCCATTCGCTGTAATTCGTTTTCCTCCCTTGCGAAAGAGCGGTCGGATCTCGTCTCTCAACACGCACGTTACCGGTTATAACGCCGGTAAGTTTTATATGCCGCGCACTGTACTTCGGATAATGAGTAATAAAAAAATAGCAGGCGGAGGTAAATGACTTGGGACTCATTCATATTTCGTTTGTAATTAAAATAAGTAATACAAAATATAAACTACCGCGTATCCTTGGTAACTCCTGTGATAAACGAAAAATTACGTGGAATTGGTTTACACGTACGCCATTCTTACATTCATGAGAGTATTTCCAAGGCACTTGCAGACTCGTTCCGATCAGAGCGCGAGGAATCGATATCTGTAGTCGAAACACGAAGTCCCGTGTTTGGGAGTTTTAGTGGGCTTCCGTCTGAAGTAAGTTGTGCGACCATGTAATTGGTACTTATTAAGCTTATGCCTAGTCAAGTGACAGAATTATTTTCTGGGTGCGGGTTGGGTGGTTATGTGGATAGGTAGATGGATTCCTATCAATTATTATGATGTACCCACGCAGTGACGTCACATACTGGCGTCCTGTTTCTCTTTTAATAGCGAATTAAAGGTACGTTCTGTTTATTAGGACTACCGGTTGTCTCGAAATAAAAATTTCGACACGGGTTGAGATTTATTAACCCTTCTGCTACTAAGGGAGGGTACTAGGATTACTCCACTGATGATTTTTTATTTCTTTTTTTTTTCATGTTTTGTCCATATCTACTTTTTTTAAATTACTTGTATTTGTCTGTTATATGTCTACTAATATTTTGAAATAAGAATAGCATAAAAAATTAATGTACTCTAAGAAGTAATTCGCTTTATTCATGTGGTGTGTCCTTCGCAGTCCCTGTCATGAAAATTCCAGGATATTAAATTCGATCTGTAGCTTAATTTTCTTCATTTATGAGTTCGTCAGTTCCCAAATTACTTTCTTTCGCGTTATTTATGTCATTATTCATATGGTTATTTATATTAACATGACCTTTGGTTTCCAATTTTTTTTATTTGCGTGTTATGCTTGCACGTATGGGAGACCGGAGGGAAAAAGATCTTTGTGGAGGCCGAGACGTAGATGGGAGGATAATATTAAAATGGATTTTAGGGAGGTGGGATATGATGATAGAGACTGAATTAATCTTGCACAGGATAGGGACCGATGGCGGGCTTATGTGAGGGCGGCAATGAACCTCCGGGTTCCTTAAAAGCCGTTTGTAAGTAGGCTAAGTGTGTTATAGTTATTCTAAAAGCAACGTTTTTAGAAATAACTACTAGTGAACCTTTTTTTTTTTTTTTCGAGATGACCATTGTAGTCTGTTTGAATATTTGAATTTCAACAAAGAACTAAATTTTGTTTTATTGGATTTAAATTTTTGTTTATTTATTTATTTATTTATTTATTTATTTATTTATTTATTTATTTATTTATTTATTTATGTACCTAAATATTTATTTATTTACCTAATTATTTATTTATTTTTAGAAGTTTTGTAAAGTTTTATAATTTCATTTTAATATAAACGAAACTTTTGAAGACGTTCATGGTTATATAGATTATGTTCCAATATTTAAATTTCAACAAATAACTGAATTGATTTCCAATTTATGTAATAGTACTGTGGCATTCATTATAGCTGTGTTGTTCACTATGTCAAAACTATATAGGGTTAAAGGTTGATAATATTGTGATACGAGTAATATTGTGATAGTTCTTTTTGAGAATTTATTACAATTTTACTGAGCGAGGGAATGTTCGTGGACAAGTTTCTGCACAAAACCGGTCCTTCTCTTGCTCAGTAAAATTGTAATAAATTCTGAAAAATAACTATCACAATATTACTCGTATGACAGTAATACCAATCTTTACCCTAGCTTGTCTTGAAATGGAAGTGAGGCAAGTTTAAATTTATTCTATACCGGTATGTTATCTTATTGTGTCACCTGTAACATATCTAAGTTGTTTTTTTAAATTTTGGTATACGTTTTCAACAGTATAGAACGGGACTTACGAACCATCCTGTTTTTTTAAAAAAAAGGCAATTATTTTACATGTTTACATTTTCTGGATGTTTACAGTCAATAATACGTAAATTTTTTAATATTCCAAATTCTTAACAAAGATTGTATATGATTTTGATGGGAAATATTATATTATCGTCCCGCGCCGTGGCGCCGTGGTCTAAGGCATCCTGCGTAGGACTCGCGTTACGGAATGCGCGCTGGTTCGAATCCCAATGGGGGAAAAATTTTTCTCATGAAAATTCGGCCAGTGTATGGGACTGGTGCCCACCCAGCATATTGATGCACTTGGGGAGCTACGATAGGTAGCGAAAATCTGGTTTTGCAAACCAGCTATAACGGCTGAGGGTATCATCGTACTAACCACACGATACCTCCATTCTGGTTGGATGATCGTCCACCTCTGCTTCGGCATGTGGGCATGAGGCCAGCAGGCGGCTGGTCGGTCTTGGCCCTTGATGGGCTGTCGTGCGTAGGATTATTATTATTATTATTATTATTATTATTATTATTATTATTATTATATATAATAGCAATATTACTTTACTGATTCTATTAAACTGTTTGTGATGTAACAGTGGAACTCTGTAATTGAAATTTTGAAATTTAGTATTTAAATCAGTGATATATATATACATATATATATATACACACACACACACACACACACACACACACACACACACACACACACAGGGACATCATTTTATTTTTACTAACATTTTTAATATTAACCTGGCTATACCTTTCTATTAGCCTAACGATTGAAACAGGAAACACCGTTTGCTACCCCTTCCACGACTGGAGTTTGATGATACTGGCGTAAAATACAAACAAATCACTTTACTACGTATAGGAGGGAAGAAAAGTAGTTCATCCATTTATGTAAACTAGAAAATATCGTAATTTTGAGTTTGATAATTTTCATTAGGTTTTTGTTTAATCAAAATACAGTAATGTATTAACACTTAGTGTTTTTACTCACGAATTAAGCTATCCATTTGGACGTATTAATTATGCAGTTTATATTGTACTGTATACAGCACATTAGCGTACAATATAGAGAATGAAGTTAAATTGAAAAATAATCATAATATGGATATTTAAACACATTTTTGAAAATGGTGGCCGTTCATTTCGATACAGGCTTCAGTTCTTTTGTGCATATTATCACACTATAGACTATTGTACCTAATTTCAATTACCAGTTTCATTCTTCGTTCTAGTAACTCATGTTGAAATAATTCTGTACCTACTCTATAAAAGAGTGCCTTACGTACTGTAAATTCATTCTTCACCTCTGCCCGATCCGAAAAGAAAAAAATTACTCAGAAATGCTATCTACTGTCCGTTCAAGTGGTTTTGTCGCAAGGTCGTAGAAAGGGGGGGTCACGTGACAGTTAATTACTTAACGAAGCCCTTTTATTTAAGTTATTTTAAACAGTTGTATAATATTACGTAAACGTCCAATTCCTAACAGAAATTAATGTTTTCAGAAAAGACTAAGACAGCCCAGCTACTAGACTTTACAGAGGGGCGAACAGAAGCATGTGGGGGAAACCGGGATACGATGTAGGCAGTACCTGTGCGAAAATGTCATTCAATATTGAAAGCTCTTTCGTCACTGGAAAACGCGAACATATTTCTGGAACGTACTGTACTCGCTAACTGAGTACTGCTTAGGCGCCCTCGGCTCTGTGTCGTGAACGGTTGGAAGTTTACTAGTAGAAGGGGTGGGAGTGAAGTACATTAAAAAACTCAGGTACAATAAAAATTGAAGTAAAAATAAAATGATGTCCCTGTATGTATATATATATATATATATATATATATATATATATATATATATATATATATATATATATAAGTGGTATTATGATGCAAAGAATTTAATTAAAAACTCTACTCTTATTATTATTATTATTATTATATATACTTTATGGCTAGTTATTGTACACTCTAGAGTGATTATCTCGTAGTCCTAAGATTTAAGTGACAGTTCGTTCTAATAGCCTGTATGTCTCTTTCATATGAAAAGAAGTCATTGTTCTCTATTATAAAATATTTCCACGTAATATTTTACAGTATATTGCAGGATACAATAATGACTGCAACATATAAAATATCTTATGAACGGCGTATAGGAATAAATCAAATTACAAATAAGGAAATTGAAAATATGCTCTTGTATTCGCTCCTGTTAAAAACACTGGCGTTAGCATTCGCGCGGATTATATTTTTAATCCACTCTAAAAACATATACCTACATTACTGCACAGAAAAAAAGTCACTATTACGTCCAAACATTCCAGACATCAATGCTAAACTGTAACAGGAAGATACTGAAAATTTCACGCTATCAGCATGGAAAGAGATGTGATGACTAGGGCCGTGACATCGGTATATTTGTATTAGTTTGAAGTCGATGAAGCTGAACAAAAGACGCCGGACGTGTTTCAAGTACAGGCAGGGGAAGCGAATTTGACACACGCCTAAACAAGCACTTTCCGAGTGTTGTATACGATTATTGCGTATTATAAAATCAAGACAATACAATCGCTGTATATTAAGGATAGAAGGAGTCGTACAGAAACGATGCAGCTTCCATAAGTAATGCCAAAATTCTTCTTTGTGACCCAAATATTAAAAAAACGGTGTGAATATATTTAATCTAATTTTGGATTTATCCTCTCTACAATAGATTATCTCGAAAAGACTGCCGTGAAATTAGGTGGAGCAAATTTCGATAGTAATTCTCATCTCAAAAGTGAATGATCTGCAAGATGATATAAGCAAAATGAACACAATAATACAAAAAAACGGTGGTTTCAATTCATTATGCAAAATTGAAAAAGTTTTGTCAGATGACAAGTGCGATTGTTATCAACTTGAAGTAGAAATGGATGATGTGAAATATTTTTCATATGCGCCCTGGGTTTCGGTCGATGTAGAACGCAGTTTTTCCGCATATAAGGTTATACCAGGGAATAGGGATTATAAAGAATGGACACTGAGCGAACCATTTTCACTGCTATCCAATCATTACATATTTTAATTGTTGTTGGGGTCAACGTCTCAACTCTCATTATAAAGGAACTCTAGAGTCTAGACATTACAGTTAATGACGGATTTATTATTTTATGGATCCAATTTATTTTATTTGAGTACATAATGTGCCTAGATGTATTAATTATGTGTTATTTTTCCGCTGTGTCGACTGCTAGCTGGTGTGATGTCAGCGCCAACTCTAGGGAGAAAGCAGAATCTCACTCTCTAGCTGGCTTGAAGGTCATTGAAATCAGTCCGGCTACATCAAAGATACCGACGCGAAGCGTCCATACTTAGTTACCTATACGCTGGTTATACTATCCGACATTCGGCGGTCATTTTCATTTGAAACTTTGAAAATGAATGTTGTTGTTTATTTCAGCAGAAACCGAAACCAGACAAACAACATGCAAGAAAAGTAAGGCACGGAATAGATGTGATAAATAAATTAATGTAACAGTTAAATATAGGGAAAGGAAAATTGTACTCCATATACGTTTTGGGCTTTCTAAAACTGCAGTGCAGAACTCTAAATGTATATAAAAAAAATTCAGACATGTTTTAGCACATTGGGATAATTTAAAGTATGATTTCCAACAATTATTCTCAACCTCACCAGCATTTTACACCTTTCCGATATTAAATCTTATATGACTGTATTGTCTTGATTTTATAATACGCAATAATCTTATACAAAACACGGAACGTGCTTGCTTAGGCGTGTGTCAAATTCGCTTCCGCTGCCTGTACTTGAAACACGTCGACTACATTCTGTCCGGCGTCTTATGTTCACATTCAATAGACCTCAAATTAACACAAATATACCGATGTCACGGCCCTAGTGATGACATAATAAACAGCAGTATGCCGCGCGTATTGGAGGGTTAAGTTTATTTTAATTATAAATTAATTCATGAATTATTATTATAATTAAAACCAAAGGGTCAACCGTTAGTCGTGTTAGAAAATTCAATGGTAATTGTATTTAATTCCAAGGATACACATAGGCTTCGTTACTAACCAGGATATGATTTTTTTCATTTCACGCTTTTTAAATGTTCACAAAAAAGTTTCTAGGATAAAAAATCCTTCGTATGAAACATTGTCGAACAAACGTAAGAACTTGCGTAAACTTAGAAGTCATGACAACTGAACAGCGTCGCTAATTGTGTAAAATAACGAGGATAAAAAAAATAAAACCTGCATGTGAAAATATGGTGGGAATGCTACGCTTCTCTCCAAAGCATTTGTCCAACCCTCGCTCTGCATTAAGCTGTGTAAACAATGTTCCTCGGAGACCCGTGCATCTTTCCTAGTGTCGCAATGTTAAGGAGGGGATGTCGTTAAGTTGGCAGCAGTGATTATTTTTCTGAGAAAGGTTACAAATAAATCGCTTCTTGTCTATTGGATGAGGCGCTATGACGTCAAGATTGATGCGAACAATTTCTCAGCAAAGCGTAACTGGTTGCAATTAATGAAGGCACTAGACGTCTCTAAGGCTCGTTTCCCTACCTCGCAGCATCGGAGCCGTGACCCTTAGTGGCATCGTCACCCGTCCACCGAGGTGAATTTTAACCCTTACGCGAATGAGCTAATGTACGCAAGTGTTTGTTTGTGGTGTCCCTTTGATTAAAACGAGTGTGGTCGGAAATGTGCATGTGTGTGCCTTTTAGTTGTTAATTCTTCCGCCAGGGTGCGCAGCTGTGCAGGGTAATTGGGTTGCCATGTGATTAAAAAGTGCGTCGCTCTTTTTTTTTTTCTTTTTCATCACTGGAAATCGCTAACTGGGATTGGCTCTATGCATCGGTGATCGAACCATTGGGTTGTGGACTGAGTGACGTACGTTTGAAGCTTTTTTTTTTTTTTGTGTATGTATGAATTGATAAACCAATGAATTATTAGAATAAGCTGATCAGCGGTTTAGTTGAAATAAATACCAGAATAAAGTTGGAAGTTTGAAAATAAATGCTTGCGTAGCAATTCTAGGTTTGTTTGGCAACTTTGATGCACAAGATCAAATGTTTAATCGTGGGCTTATGATCTACACGGAATTTCTAATTGAACATTAACTGTGAATATACGTCCAGTCTTGGTGTATAGCTCTTGTCTTCGCATCTAACGGACGGTATTCTCTTTGTTTGCCTTCCCTTACTTTTAGGTTTTTCATACTAGTAAAGCAAAAATTCAGGGCATTTTGGCATGAGAATTCAACATATATATATATATATATATATATATATATAATTTGAACTAGTAATTGAAATTAGAGAAAACGGTTGAACGGATTTTAATGAATGGCCCGTTATTTTGAAGCTTGGCATCCAAGGATTTTCAGAAAAATAGTAACTTTCAGTGAAGCGTTGATTTTCCTACATAATTGTTCTATTTTCCAAAATCCATTTTTCGTTAGTTTTGAGAACTAATTGCATTTCAGAATAAAACAAAACACACACTACAATAAACAATAGGGTATTACACGAAGGCTATGATTACTGCAGGATTACTGACATATTTAGAGTTCAAATTCAATTGGTTATTAAAAACTTCAAGACTTACTAAAAATAATTTACAGGTCTGATTCTGCGGTGTGTAATTTTCTGAGTACAGCTGTGTATTGGATATTAAAATCTACAAAACTTTAGGTGGTTGGATGACATTATTACCATTAGAAATGAAATATTATTATAGTTAATGTAATGCCATGATGTTACTATTTTTCATTAATTATACATATTAATGCTATATTGATTATACGAAAGTGAAACGTTTTGGGGTTATATGAGTACTGTAGATGTAGAGAATATCTTAAAATAGATCTTCATTTCTATAATTTACTGAGTGGCGGCTAATATATATATATATATAAAAGATAATATTGTTATTAAAAGTCAAATATTTTTATAATTATTAATCAAATGGGATTGGGTCTTTTTTCTTACTTAATGGCGGTGTGGTGTAGATATTTATATGCGTAATTCTCTTCAGTATTGGCTCGAGTGAGCACAAAAATCACAGTTCCTAAGGAAAGATCAAAAGCTATTACTTACTGATAAAATAAGAGGCCTACAAAATTTTGTAGTCTCCCGATCATTTCAGCAAGATCTCTTAGCAGGATAATATGATTTTACCCTCTACATTTGAAGCTCTATATCCATCAGCTATACCAAGATGCTACGTCTATTGTTCGAAAGCATAGCGAACCTGACTTTTTTTAACTTTCGCCTACAATCCACAATGACTTGAAATAGCTATTGCTTTACTCCCACATGAAAAAAACCACTGTTCGTCCTGACATTGTTACTTGCGTTTCCGCATTGAAAACCGAAAAATGAAGGTGGATAGGTTCAAGAAAAAGTATTTTGCATAAAAAAACGTAGAGTATGTTACATTATTATGGAAGAAAATAACTTTCACACTGTCTCGTATTCTTCATTGAAAATAAATCTGCAAACGTTTTTATTTGAACGTCTAATGAACTTAGTTTGCAGCATTTGCTGCACAAGCCACTAGTATTATGTATTTTCATAATTCCCATTGCATATACTAGACTAATAATTAATTAATGACAGTATTTGGGGATATCGTATTAATATCACATCAAAATAACATTAAAGTGGATTTATTCTATA
The DNA here is from genome assembly GCF_040183065.1 of Periplaneta americana. Classification (NCBI taxonomy): domain Eukaryota; kingdom Metazoa; phylum Arthropoda; class Insecta; order Blattodea; family Blattidae; genus Periplaneta; species Periplaneta americana. Next base: position 120,562,761 of record NC_091122.1, read on the forward strand.
CATTTACACATTAGGCCTATTTACATTCCCATTAATATTTTGTTTACCTACCAGCATAATTAACACAGAAACCGGCTCAATTTTATTTTTGTTTACCTTGACATTCGCCAGTGGACTGTTGAAAGGAAATCTCTGTAAAATCAATTCTAATGTTACAACATAATTTTAAAGATATGACATGTTGCATTTTATTATCACTTCATGAATAAAGATGTTCTATTAAAAAAATCTCCATATCTGATAAGTATAGAGTGGACATTGTTCAAAGAAATTTGCTGTGATCGGTGTTTCGGATCCACTTCCAAGGTCTATTGCAGTTTATAGTCCGCGATCTAAAAGATCTCTTGAGTGTGTTATACCTCACTATCCCAAGAAACAAGAAATAACTGACCAATAGGGATGATTTGGGCTCTTTACAACCCTACTGATGAAACCTGTAACCAGTTCGGGAACTTCAGTGTCAGTAAATACAGTATGAAGACACGTTTCATAATATTAAGTTATTTTACATACAGGGTGATCCGTTTGGGTGTGGATAAAATAAAAACACCGTAAAACATTTACTACTGAACTTTATTTGTTGAAACTTTGTGCATACAACACTGAAAGACGGGAGATTCCTCAGAGCTCAACATGATCTCCATTGCGCACCCTGCACATCTCATAACGGTGATGCAATTCAGCCCATGCCCGTTGTAACATAAGAGTGGTGATTTGTTGAAAAGCCTGAGTAATTTTTACTCTCAAATCATCAATGTTCCTCAGTTTCTGTGAATAGACAATATCTTTAACAAAACCCTACACGAAGAAATCAGGAGGGGTTCGATCTGGGGAGTTTGGGGACCAAGCCAAGAGATAGCTGCTTCTTGTACTGGGTTTCGCCTGCGTCCTCCTGCATGTTTATTTTAACACAGAACCTGTTTCTATATCACATTATGGAATCATATTTAGGCACATTACACACACCATACTCACTTCGAAATTCCCTTTGAACTCTTTTGCTTACCAAAGAACACATTGTATCCGTTGTTGATTTGTAGTAGCCATTTTAATCATCTACCATTTTTATTTGTCGTTTCAGATTATGCATTGTTGATTGTCATAATGGAAACTTCCATCTTTTAATCATAATATAACCAGGGAGAAATGTTTCCTACTATCATAATACCTTTATAATAATAAATTAATATTATCCATACCCAAATGGATCAGACTGTATATCTCGAATGTGTTAGATAATCTTTTATCTCCCCCCCCCCCCAATCCAGAGCGAAATTTAAAGTCCTTTAACAAGCGTGGAAATTACGCAAGGTACATGACGTTTGAAAAAATACAACTTTCGACTGTCTCCCATCTGCTTACGTCACTCTTCAGTGCCGTCAAAATGACGAGAGATGGCTTTGATCCTTTGTTTCGTCTTTTCCTTTTTTAACTGCGATCTGCTGTCAGTTACTACTAACCAGAGCGTGTGAATGGAACAAATGAACTCGTATAGAGAAAGTGTTGCTATGGAGATGAAAACCCAGCTCGCTATTGTGACGAATACAGCACTCCGGCTGGACGAAAAGTGAATCTGACCATATTATCTGTCTTTTCATCATGTTGCCAAGATACAGAATACATTTAAGTGGGATTTTGAAACTCGGTTACGGGACAGTATTTGTTCTTAGTTAAGAACTTAATAGCGCCAGTACTATTCAATGAAGTTGAACGATTGAAAAAATTGCACTAATTAGATAGGTAGTTAATTTTTACGATTCTTCTCTACTGTGGATATTGATTAACATGTGGAAATTCGTGCTGATAATGAGTCACTAGCGTGATGAAAAGAACAAGTAAAGCATAAATAATACAGTATTGCATTTCTTTGACAATCATTCAACGCTTAGGCCTATATTCAGACGTATATTATAGTATCCTCTCAACGGATTAGTTTTAATTAAAAGGAACCCGGTTTCGGATCTTCGCTGATTCTGAGTTATTTATGGTAGATGTTTGTTGAGCGTGTCTTATTTGGATAGATTCGGGTTCGCATCTTGTTGATTTTGAGTTCTTTATGGTGGATGAAATGTTTGTTGAGCGTGTCTCCTTTTGGATAGATTTGATTCGATCTTCGTTGATTTTGAGTTATTTGTGGTGGATGAAATGTTCGTTGGGCGTGTCTTCTTTGGATAGATTCGGGTTCGCATCTTCGTTGATTCTGAGTTACTTATGGTGGATGAAATGTTAGTTGGGCGTGTCTTCTTTGGATAGATTCGGATTCGCATCTTCGTTGATTTTGAGTTATTTATGGTGGATGAAATGTTTGTTGAGCGTGTCTTCTTTGGATAGATTCGGATTCGCATCTTACAAGCAAACATTCTGATGGGGGTGGATAAAAAAGTGTTTTTTTTCTTTCAGCATGTTAATAATGTCAAATGAAGTGCTTATACAAATTTGGTCACTCGACCGCAATTACGAGGGCCGTAAAAATATAAGTTCGCCAAGGGCCATTAACAGAAAAAAACACAATTTCATTGGAAAAATTTCTTGGAAAAGACACAACAACTGTTGAGCTATTTTTAAACATATTCCCCGCCGGAATTGAGACATTTGTCTATCATGGGAGGAGCCACAGACAAGTGCAGACGGATCTCAAACGCTGGTTCTGATCCCAGGCGGCTGACTTCTACGACATAAAGATACAAAAATTGATGCCATGGTATGACAAATTTCTCAATTCCATTGGGAAATATGTTGACAAATAGCGCAATAATTGCTGCATCTGTTTTAATAAATATTTTCATGCAATTGTGTTTTTTTCTGTAAACGGCCCCGGGGAAAATGACTTACTAGTTGCTTTGTAAACAATGATCTTTCCTGTGGGCGCATAACTTGAGATAATGTGTCTCAACATCGAAGTGGCATGTAGATCCCTGACAAGTTGAGTTGAGACCATCCTCAAACTTTGAATTGAACTTAATTTATTGGAGGGGGGCACTACGATCCAGCACTGCTACCTTTCACGATCTATTGCGCTAACCCTCAAGCTAGGAGCATTCCCAAACCCACACCGGCTGACTAAACTAAGGTTCGCTGCGTACCCAGGTCTCGAGCAGACAACCCCACTCGCTCCTTGCCCAGCCCCCTCCGTGCGTCGCCAGCCGACGTTCGGGGGATTGCTATGGAATGATGACGGATTGGAGCAATGTTGACGGCATGATGTAAATGTTTAATATGGGAAAACGGGAGAACCACGAGAAAAACCCCAACAGTCGTCCTAGGTAGCGTAGTCGGTATAGCGCAGACTTTCTGTGCTCGAGGTTGTGGGTTCGATACGGACCCAGGTCGATGGCATTTAAGTGTGTTTAAATGCGACAGGCTTATGTAAGTAGATTTACTGGCATGTGAAAGAACTCCTGCGGGACAAAATTCCGGCACACCGGCGGAGCTGATATAACTGCTGCCGTTGCGAGCGTCGTTAAATAAAGTATGATTTTTAAAAAATATTTGAGACTTTGTCTGCCACAATGAAAAATCTCAGACCTGACTAGGACTCGAACTCGGACCGCCTGCCTGACAGGTTGGAGGTCTGACGAACGGAATTATAACGGAAATCATTCATTTTCTATCAGCGTTGTAAATCACTGCTGACAACTCAATGGTTGGTCTGTCTGAAGTCGGAGTTTTCTGTTTCTTGTTGGAACATTAGTAAAATATTCTGTTTGCCTGTATATGATTATGCATATATAGCACGTTTTATTATTATCATTATTTTCACACAGGCATTGTTTTTATGGTTACGTCCTGTAATTTCCATTAGTGTTTACCAATGGATACAATGGTTGGTTGAAAAAGAGTGAAAGAAAAAAGAACATACTGTACAGTAAATGTATGTAGGCTTCATGTAAATTGAATCTCGCTAAATGAAGCACATATATTATGTAGAGGTACTGCTAATATAATTCTGATGGGAAAATGATCGCATTACAGCTGGGTGATTACTCTTCCTCCCTTTCTGCCGTCTGTCTGTCTGTCTCTCTTTTCCCCTCTACCCTCTCTTTCTCTATTTTTCGTCAGATCAGTGAATTCGGAAGTTTTTTTTTTTAGGTGGTACAAACATCTGTCTTAGTATAATTATCCACTTTCAAGCGATGTAGACGACATAATCTCTCTTTCATTATGTCATTTAATAAATATTACTCCGTTATGTGCATTTGATTAACAAATGTTTATCATTCAAGAGTTATTTACATCGAATTTTTCATTACTCAAGGAATACAGAACACAAGACGTTCCGAATCTTAGACCCAATTTCATCAGTGGGTAAAAGCTGAGGATCAAAACTTCTAAAGGAACCCTGTCCCTCTGCCATTACAATTGGTTGAAGCTGCTCTACGCATAGAAGTCTGATAACAGTAGCAGAGATTGAGGAGGCACTCGTAACACAGAGTGTCACAGCATCTCAGTTCTGTTCTCTTCTACCAGAATTGCACATTGGCGCCGGTTTTCGGAATTCACGTGTAAACTCCTGTTACCCTCTGCATAATGTTAAAATCCGCAATCCAGCAATGACAATAGCCACTCGTTCTTCAATACTCAGCGTACTATTAGATTAGTCTGAAACAGTTAAGAAATTCCAATGTTGAGTCAAAAAGGATTGAGACTTTGTGTCCAGCCTGTATTATATTATATTATATTATATTATATTATATTATATTATATTATATTATATTATATTATATTATATTATATTATATTATATTATATTATATTATATTATATATTATATTGTAGTATAGTATATTATATTATATTATTTTTATTTTATTTTATTTTATTTTATATATTATATTATATTGTGTTGTACTATATTATATTATATTATCATGCAGTACATCGCACTTGACGATGTGTCTCACAGGAAGAACAATTCTTCGCATGCATTAGTGTAATATGTTACTAATCAGTGATGTATGCAGTGCAGAAAATAACTGGCCACCCTACCCCATTTATCTCTTGACTTAGTTGTCTCATGAGTGGTGTCACATATGATGCTGAAACAGGTCTACGAAGAGTTAATTAAACAACTACAAGACAACTATATTATACAGAGTGAGTAAAAAGTATGGAACAATGCTTTCTTATTTATAATTTTATGAAGAAACTATTTATACAAATGTTGTAGGGTATCAAAGAAGGAATATTTTGAATATATTTTATATATTATATTATATTTTATATTATACATTATATTATTATATTATATTATATTATATTATATTATATTATATTATATTATATTATATTATATTATCATGCAGTACATCTCACTTGACGATGTGTCTCACAGGAAGAACAATTCTTCGCATGCATGTGAAGTCTGATTAGTGTAATTTGATACTTGTCAGTGATGTATGCAATGCAGGAAAATAACTGGCCACTCTACCCCATTTATCTCTTGACGTATTTGCCTCATGAGTGCTGTCACATATGATGCTGAAACCGGTTTACGAACAGTTAACTAAATAACTACAAAACAACTATATTATACAGGTTGAGTAAAATGCTTGTAACTTTCTTATTTCTAATTATATGAAGAAACTATTTATACAAAAGTTGTAGGATATCAAAGAAGGAATATTTTGAATATATTTTGAAATACTATACTTTTCATTTATAAAGGGCACTATGTATTTATTTCCCTATTTTTGGATTCTTCAGGTCTCAGTACGCGCAAAATCATATATAATTTTTGCCATTTATAAACTATTGTTGTGTAAAAATTGCCTCTTTTGATGACAATGTATGTGTACTGAACAAAGGGAAATTTTAATTCTTCATTACATCAATTTGAGGAGACTTTAGATTAAACAATTGCAGAACATTGTCACCAAAAGAGGTAATTTTTTCACAACAAGAGTTTATAAATGGCAAAAAAAATATAGCTACGATTTTGTACGTCCTGAGATCTGAAGAATCCAAAAATTCGCAAATAAGTATATGGTACCATTATAAAAAAAACAAACTCATTGGCACACTCTTTATAAATGAAAAAGATTCTATTTCAAAACATATTCAAAATATTCCTTCTTTGATACCCTACAACGTTTGTAGGCCTATAAATAGTTCCTTCATAAAATTAGAAATAAGAACGTTACAGACTTGTTCCATACTTTTTATTCAACCTGTATATTATGTTGCATTATATGCGTTTCTCCTACCAATTGTAATTGTTGAAATAAAATGCTGTCTTCCTGTACTGTCCCCAGAAGCTCAGTGTTGAGTAGCCTTTCTTTTGAGTTGTGTTTCAAGGAACATCGTGCAAGATAAGGAGGGGAGAAGCGTGGTTTATTCGCAGATTTAATTTTGCTTGAAGACGATAAAAATCGCCCGGTGCGTTTATTAGTGTGAGGGAAGAGCGGAAGTGAGGTCACCTGCACTGTTGTTGATTCCCCGTGGCGCGCGATAATCCCTTAACAACGCTGTAAAGCCGTTCAAGTGGAATTTAATGCTCCTTGAGACGCCGCATGCAACCAGCACAACACCTGTGAGCACCGCTCCGCAGTCACACAAGGCGCTACAAATTAATCTGATTTCCTGAATAAATGAACAACTGTTCACATTACTGTTGTACATTGTTGTGGAATTAAAGGTAGAATTCATTGCTCCTGAGTTGGTTGTTTATGGTAATGTCCTGAATCAAATAAAGCTGTTATTTAACGTTAAAAATAACGTATTCTGAAATCGAACATCTAAACCGTGGGCTTTTGAACCTGGAGACATGATTTCAAATCCAAGAGAGTTCATGCGGGATTGTGATGTATTTTATTCTGGCAGATCTTTTTCTGAGTAATTATTTTTCCATAATTCTGTAACTTCTAGTTGCCAGTGCATAACAGGTGAAAACTTTTGTATCTACCATTTTCAGTAAAGAAGATAAGACCAAACTCATATACAAGTTCTTGGGCGAACGTTTCAGGACAAAATTGCCAGTAGTAAAATTTCCAAAGCAGAGATTTTTCAGTATCAAAATTCAGCGTTGTCGACAAATGATTAAACTTTCCTGAAAGAACTAAACGGGGGGAACCAATTTTTTTTACCCTTGCAGTATTTCAGAGAATTACAGGTGCTTAGACCAGGCCTGCACAAACAGCGCTCAACGAGCGCGCGCGACCGCTCGCCGAAACGGAGAGGAAGACACGTCAGAATGACATAGACTTGCTATAGGTAGAGGAGAGGGAAACAACCACTCAGTTATCTAGTGGAGTGTAGTGTGTAGGCCTATTCTCAGTAACTGTTTCACGTTGCTTACCTACTGCTACAGTACAGTATGGAGGAATCTAAAAGACGGAAAATAACATTTAACATTTAACGATTTACAGCTCGAACTTATTGATCTTCAATGTGACCTAAGGGCTAAAGATCGTTTGAATAATACTACTAGCCTGGTTGAGTTTTACAAGACTAAACATTTGCAATAATATCCACGACTACACAGGCTGGCTGTGAAAATGGTTGCTATGTTTTGCTCAACATTTATATTTGTGAGCAACTGTTTTCTATAATCAACTTTAATAAAGGCAGGCATCGAACATCTGTAACTGATGTTTCATTATGATCAGTAGGCTACTGTTCCTTTCAGCTGCCAACAGCATAAAAAAACCTCGTTTTTATGTACTGATAAATAAAAATATAAAAAAATGATATTGTACATTTAAGTAGCTATTGAATTTCTATTACTTCTGTAAAATAAATATTTCTTTATTAATTAATAATAGTCCAAGATAGTTTAGCAAACACTGAACGGGAATTCATTTCATAAGCACTCGTAATAGTACTTCCTTTTGTGTTTATTTTGTACGAGATCCACCCCTTCTTCCAGTCCACCCTTATACAGAGCGCAGCTAATATCTGCATTCCGCTCATGAGCTGTGAACTCGGAGAGCGCAAACCTTGTGCAGGCCTGGTTTAGACCATATGTTGGCACAAGAGGAGACGATACTATTGGATGTGTGTGTTTGTCTAATGCTTACGCACTTCACTTTGCGTGATTCGGGTTCAGCATACTGCGGATAGATGGCAGGACTGTGACCCATTTTCAAATTGCACACCACTTCGGCGGCCCACGTTATGCATGATGCGTTTCTGTGAAGAGTTATGTCGTGTACCAGGGTGAGTGTATGTTAATTAGTCATGTAAGTGTAGTGTAGGGAATGGGTGAGGATGATGATGAAGCTAAGGAAGGGAAATGGGGAAACCCGGTGCCGGCACGTAGCCTACTCCTGTCGAATAGCACCAAGGGGCCCTCCAGGCTTAACGTGACCATCCGACGGACGAATCACTATCAACAGTGACATATGCCTTCCCTTCATATATTGGAGCTAAATGACAGCTGCGAGCAGTATGGGATGAAGATAAATGCATACAAGACGAAGTGCATGGTTGTCGGAAGAAAAATAAAGAAGGTAAACGTGGGAATACTAAATGAGGCAGAAGAACGAGAGAACAGCTTCAAATATTTGGAATGTACTATAAGCAGTAATATGAGCTGGTGTCAGGAAATCAAAAGGAGGATAGCAATGGCAAAGGAAGCTTTTAATGGAAAAAGAAGCACCTTCTGCGAACCCCTGGAAAAAGAACTACGATACAGACTAGTGAAGTGCATCGTGTGTAGTGTGACATCGTGAGGGGCAGAAACATGAGCATTACGACGAAGTGAAGAGAAGGGACTAGAAGTAGGTATTTGAAATGTGAATATGGAGAAGAATGGAATGTGTGAAGTGAACGGACACAATAAGAAATGAAACTGTGTTGGTAAGAATGGGTGAAGAAAGAATGGTGCTGAAACTGATCTGGAAGAGAAAAAGGAATTAGTTGGGTCACTGGATGAGAAGGAACTGCCTACTGAATCATGCACTGGGAGAAATGACGAACCGGAGAAGAGTTCGTGGCAGAAGAAGATATCAGATGATAGACGACATTAAGATATAGGGTCATATGTGGAGACTAAGACCAAGGTAGAATATAGGAAAAATTGGAGAATGCTGGGTTTGCAGTGAAAGACCTGTCATTGGGTAGAACACTATGCATGTAGGATAAAGTTGCCTAATCCCGTGACATATTTAATTAAGTCTATATTTATGCCAAAATTGTAATAAACATTTTCAAATAACACCTAAATGATGTTATTTGGACCTTTAGCTATAGTTTTTATTACAACATTCAGTGTCAATAGTTTCACAAGTTTGGTATATAATATATGATTCTTCATTGTTATACAGTGGCTCCTAAATCCGTGACAGGGATCCAAATTCCGTGAGTGATATCCTAATTCCGTGATACTAAAATAATCCCCATTAACTGCTCAGAAAACAAACGTGTATTTGGAAAAACACATTAAAGTCATGGTATATTGTTTTAATATGGATTAAGCAAGAAATTACAACATAGAAGAAGGGCCTAAGTGACAAATTTCATAGAAAATACTTGTGTAACTACAGGAATACGTATTACATATTAATATATTATAAACAAAATAAACTGACAGTTAAATTCAATGCAAAATTAAATTTGAATAAATTGAATTATAACAATTATTTCTCATTATTAATATTCCTAAAATAGCATTAAGTTAAATATAAGCCGTATTATTTTATTATAATTATAATTATAATTGAGGTTTTCTATAACTTATTTCTATTATTATTTCCACGAACCATTTTCTTTCATAGACATTAATTTTCACAATTTAGCGCTGGCTTCACTGGTCGAGTGAGCCAGGAAGGAGAAGTATGAAAATAAATCCGAAAATGGGAAAGCTCCTGTAGCATTGTTATTGTCTCATAATGTTTAAATAGTCATACACATTGATTGAGCTGACTATAATCTACAGTAATATATCATTTTTATAATGCTGTATTAATCCTTACCTCAAATATAAAATGTTTCTTCAGTAGCGGTCACAAGAGAAAGAAAAACTTACTGGTCACCCACCTTTCACTGAAAAAAAGCTTCTGCAGTCGACTGCTTCTATTCAAAAGGCGGGTAGTCAATAGAATTGAAAAGAAGACATCTCCTGGCATCTGTTAGGTATTTCAAAAACTTAGAAGTCAGAGACCACAACACCATGGCAGTCAATTGAAATTTTATCACGGGATTAGGGGTGTCACGGAATTAAGCACCTTTACTCTACAGAGCATATGTTGCTCCAGATTATATAATAATAATAATAATAATAATAATAATAATAATAATAATTTTCGTGAGTATGCTATGAATAAATGTTAATCTCTTTTTAAATTAATACAGTAATTTTCTTATTGGGCCTCTAATTGACGAAGCGAAAAGCTTCCACTCTCTTTTAACTATTTTAAGCAAAAAATGACGTAACGCATTGTGTAGATTCAACAGTTGGCATGGTAATTACTATTCACCGAGGACCACTATCGGATAAAAGAAACCACAGCAATCTTTGAAGTTGATGCTGACACCTGCCTCTTCAAATTGAATGACATTCAGGGTACCAAATAATTAATTTATAATTATTCTACTGTGTTGTCAGTCCCAATTTGTTTGATGCAGATGTTCCCATTTTAGTTATATCACGTTTTATGAACTAAACTAATTATAATGTACCGAAATACATATGAAGCTCTGCCAGGTGACTTATCAAAGGCCACCGACATAATTAGTGAAATTTGCTCGTTAGATGTGATTGTGGGGTGTTTTTCCTCCCGAGTACTTGTTTCCCTTGTCATTTGTATTTCACTATATTTTCTTTGGCGCTGTTTCACCATGTCATCATAACTGAATAGCATTTGTAGTTTAGAAGGCAGGTGAAACAAAGAATTTGCATCTACAGTTTTAGGCTCTTCTTCTTAAATACACATCTGAATTGTTCATACACATGTAATTTTAAAGAGATACGTTTGAAATCCCATGACATGGAGCTGACACGACATAAAAGAATAATCTCTTAAGACAACGCAGGGTATCACTTTGAAAACAAAGAAACATTTCGTAGACGAGTTTTGTATGTACCACTACAGTATGAAATACCGAGATCTTTTATTTTTTACAGCAATAACACTGTTACAGTTGGAATATCTATCTACACTTGAAATTCGATTGCATTACAGACTTGCTTCCCTGCTACTTGCACTGACATTATTACGGAAAGAATAAATTGTTGGAACTCTAGAGTGGCTATAGCTTAAGAACCAGGTCTAAATCAGATCAGTGTTTATGTGCACATTTGGGTTTCAGTCCTGAAATAGTCATCGATAAATTAAGCAACTCTTCTACTTTGCGCTGTATGTAATACCTAATAACTATTAAATCCATCAACCAAGTTCTGAAAGTGATATCGTTGTTCACGAAACTATACAAATGATTTTCAGACTAATTTAATTAACTAAACACGATGTGTATATGACACTACCGTTTGCAAAAGTTTATGTAAATAGCTTTCATAGTACTTAAATTAATTGAGCAAGTTCTGGAAGTGTCACCATTATATGAATAATGTTTAATCACTGTTTAAATCAGATGAGGAACCTTCGGTAACCACATCAATTTATAAAACTATATATGACTTTGAAACTAATTAATTTAGTAGAACAAGCTTTGGAAGTGGTATAAATTACAAAACTTGCATAGGTCTACAGGTACATAACTTTGAAAGTATTACTTAAATTTGTTAAACAATTTCTGGAAGTGACACAATAATATACAAAACTAGTAACATAGTTTACAAAATTGTAAATGTATAACTTTTAAACTACTTATATTACTTTAAAATTCTCTGGAAGTGGCATAATATACAGAACTAGTAACAGAACTTACAACATTTTATATTCATAACCAGGGAACGGATTTATATGGACTAAAAATATATGAAATATGTAAGTATATATGTAGTTATTTTTACCAAAATATGGAATTAAATATGGATTTTTACCAAAATATGGAATTAAATATGGACTTAAAATTATAAAAAAATGACTATGTACGTTAAATATTGGTACATTTTAATCAAACTAAACAAAAAATATAATGGACGTACCTTATCTTCCAATGTAGTTTCAACAAAACACAATTTTTATTGTCTGTTACTATAACAATAGGTTACAAACATTTCTTTCAAGTGCTGAAAAGTGAATCTTCTTCTATTGTCTCTGAGGATAGATTTATACTGACTAAAAGAGCGTTCGACGTCACAAGAAGTAACTGGTACATAATTCAATTTCACAATGTCTGCTGGGGATAAGTCCAAGTTAATCTTCACTGTTGATTCACCACTCATCACAGCAACAACCTTTTGTAGTTCTTCATATCCAGGGTTTTTTGAAAGTACAGTGTCCACCTTAGCTCTTACTGCATCTGCAACTTTACCTCTACCACGATTCAGTTGTTCCACAGTACTATTTATAATTTCAAAACTTTCAGATAGTGAAAGGTGCCTATTTTGGAGACTTTTGAGCGTTTTTATGATGCATGAAAATGTATGCTGAATGTGAGCTAAGTCATTCTTCACACTTATGTCACAGGTAACTGTTTTCGCTGTATCAATTGAGACTGCATCTTCAGAGTCCAATGCAAGGAGAACATTGTTAATAGAGTCTATATGTTCGGCATAATATTCAACTGCTTCTAGCCATGTACCCCATCTAGTTAAAATTGGCTTTGGTGGCAATGGAATTTCAGGGTACATTTCTTTCAACACGTTAACTCTACTGGGAGCTTTGAGAAATACTTTTTTCACTGATGAAATCAACAAATCTATTTTAGGGAAATTGTCTCTGACCACTTCTGCCACACGATGAAATGCATGCGCCACACAAGTAAAATGAGTCAATTTAGGATATACAACAGATAATGCTTGTCCAGCTTTGACCATATAAGGGGCAGCATCGCTAATAAAGAATAACACATTATCGTACATAATACCCTTTGGCCACAGGATACCCATAGCTTCGTTGAACAGTTTAACTATAGTTTTGTTATTGCACTTTTCTAGAACATCACAATGTAAAAGAATTCGTTCAGAATATTGTTCACTTAACAAACCGATAACTACATTACCAACAAGTCTACCTTCTTTGTCGGGAGTCTCATCAATGGAAACCCAAATTGAACTATCTTTAATTTCATCTCTTATCTTCTGTATTGTCTCATCGTAGATGGATGGAGCATACGTCTTCCTAAGTGTTGACTCATCCGGGATTGTATGTTGAGTATATTTTTCAAGGAATTCCCTGAAGACCTTATTCTTTAGTTTGTAGAGAGGAATATCAGCAGAGATGAGAGAACGGCACAGGTCGATGTTAAACTCAGATCTTACATTCGATGTTGTTGGTTGTGTTAAAAACAATTGTCTCTGCTTGGAATTTAGTTGTTTGTTGGCCTGATGTTTACTAGTTGTAATGTGTTGTTGCACCAGGAACTTTTGTGTAGATGATACTGCACACTGACACAAATTACAAAATAATATTTTATTGTCAGTTGATAAACCATCTTCTTTAAATTCTGAAATGTAACTTGTTAGTTTTGATTTTAAATTGACTGAATGACGTACTTTTGGCATATTTACCGTCTTTATAGTATGATTTACAAAACTGAACCTATGTGTACTCTGACTGGCATTTAACTGTTGAGCTGCACAACTGAAGTCTGTTAAAAATTTTAAATTAAATTAATACAGTTTTGTAACTTACTTTCCCATTGTTGATAGGACTGCTAATTTTCAAATAACTCTGATGTTAAAGGGATTACTGAACATGTGTTTAAATCTCTATTGTTGAAATGTATTTTTAAAAGTTAATGGAATTTTGTTTTGTTTTATTGTTAAACCTAATATAATATGGACTGTTTTATATGAAATATGGAAAATATATGGAAATTAACGAAAATATGTACTAAACTCTAAAATATGGAAAAATATGGAAAATAAAAGTAGGATTTTTCAACCCTACACATTGTGAAACATAAAGATAATGCAAAATATAAATTATATTAGCTTTATAAGTAAATATGTATTTACATATAAATCCTTTCCCTGTTCATAACTTTCAAATTTCTTATATTACTTCAAAATTTTCTGGAAATGACATTTTGTACAAAACTAGTAACATAATTTACAGAATTTGAAATGCATAACTTTCAAACTGCTTATATTACTTCAAAATCCTCTGGAAATGACATAATATTCAGAACTAGTAACATAATTTACAAAATTGTATATGAATAACTTTTAAATTACTTATATTACTTCAAAATTTTCTGGAAGTGACATAATATTCAGAACTAGTAACAGAACTTGCAAAATTTGATAGACATAACTTTCAAACTACTTATTATACTTCAAAATCCTCTGGAAGTGACATAATATACAGAACTAGTAACATAATTTACAAAATTGTATATGCATAACTTTTAAACTACTTACATTACTTTAAAATCCTCTGGAAGTGACGTAATGTACAGAACTAGTAACAGAACTTACAAAATTGTATATGCATAACTTTTAAACTACTTATGTTAATTTAAAATTTTCTGGAAGTCACATAATATACAGAACTAGTAACAGAACTTACAAAATTTGATAGACATAACTTTCAAACTACTTATTATACTTCAAAATCCTCTGGGGCCTGTTTCTCAAAAATACTAGTTTAGTAGTTCACCAGTTACTAGTTACCAGAGTATATTTCACCAGCCCTAGTAGATTCTGTTTCTCAAACTATTTCACCAGTCTAGTAACTTGTGACAATTTTTCACTAGTAACATGATCTCTTTCACTAGTCAGCTGATTGAGTTCATTTGTTTATACCCATTGGTAGGTATTGTTATTTGAAGTTAGGAGGCTAAGTTGTTTGTGTTTTGGTTCTTACTTCTCTCTTCTCTTGAAATTCCATCAATTGAAAGCAAATTAACTATACTCAATATGATTAATGACTCAAAGGATATATCATTCGGTGCGTTTTCAAGCATAATAACAAAAATGATAAAGTAAACGACTGGACAAAAAAATTTGTAATAAGTGAGGCTATGGAACTGATACTTCAGAACAAAGATTATGCATACGTTAGGGACACTTATTGGCCCAACATTAAGAAAGCAACTTTGACGAGTACCAATTCATGTTCACAGTATCATAATATGAACACATTATGTAGCAAGTGAGTCTACTGGCGACATGGATGCCACTTATGACTTGAAAAAATCACTGTTTTTTTTTTTCAGTTTTACGTTTGATCTATTCATAAATTAGTGTCGTTTTGTATTTAATTTGTAGGCTAAAGTTGACAATGTCAGAAGAACTGGCAGTGGAGGAGGAAAGCCAGCAAAAATTACTGCAGTTGATGAATTCGTATTAGATTATTAGGAAAAAAGTCTGCATGTGTTGCTGGTCTAGGGCAGAAAAACCAGATGGCATTGGAAAATAATCAACATCCCGATTTGTAGAGCAATTTGTATTTGAAACTTTGCTGATAATGCACGACTTCTATTTGTTTGTCTTGTTATGGCAGGTCCCACTATATTTAACAACTCTCCAAGCTTTTCAGTACTTTATTTAAACCGTTCATTATATTTAAACAATGCTCCCGTAAAGGAATAATAATTGTTCTTTCTCGATATAGTTTTAGCTCTTCTCACAACAACTTTTTTACTACTTCAATCGAAATCACTAAACCACATTTATTAAGAAAATAACTACAATATTTTGTTTTGATTATCTGAGAAAGATTGCCACTGGTAACTGATAATATAGAAATCACCAGTCTTTAGAGTCTTGTAGGAATATTCCTGTTAAATACTAGTATAATCAACTAGATTAGCATTTTGAGAAACAGAATCACTTTTGAACTGGTGAAATCGACCAATATTACTAGTCTGTGAACTGGTAACTACTACTTTACCCTTGTAGTTTCTAGAAACACAGACTTGTAAAATAAACTAATATTACTACTGTACAGACTAGTATTGCTAGTCCGTGAGTTTTGAGAAACAGGCCCCTGGAAGTGACATAATATACACAACTAGTAACATAATTTACAAAATTGTATATGCATAACTTTTGAACTACTTATATTACTTTAAAATTTTCTGGAAGTCACATAATATACAGAACTAGTAACAGAACTTACAAAATTTGATAGACATAACTTTCAAACTACTTATATTACTTTAAAATTCTCTGGAAGTGACATAATATACAAAACGTAACAGAACTTGCAACATTTGATATGCATAACTTTCAAATTTCTTATATTACTTCAAAATTCTCTGTAAATGACATTTTATACAAAACTAGTAACATAATTTACAGAATTTGATATGCATAACTTTCAAACTACTTATATTATTTTAAAATTTTCTGGAAGTAACATAACTTACAGAACTGGTAACATAATATACAAAATGTTAAATGCATAATTTCAAACTACTTATATTAATTGAAAATTCTCTGGAAATTACATTTTATACAAAACTGGTAACATAATTTACAAAATTTTACATGCATAACTTTCAAACTACTTATATTACTTAAAAGTCTGTGGAAGTGACGTAATTCACCAAATCTGTACATAGGTACGGTAACTTTCAAACTACTTAAATTAGTTGAGCAAGCTCTGGAAGTGACACCATTACTTTAAAAAAAAAAAAAAAAAAAAAAAAAAAAAAAAAAAAAAAAAAAAAACCTTGCTAAAATTTTCAGAATGCTTTAGCTATATTTAAAACAGCCGAACTTTTATACGAGTGAAATGTTCTTTATTAATTTATATATTTACAGTCACCTTTCTTTAATTCTCTAACTTTCATCATTTCAGTAACATCCACCAACCATGTTAAAATAATAATTAGGTCACCCTTTTCTGTTATTTCCAGTTTTGATATTCTATTTACATCCATCCTTATGAAGTTCATCTATTCTTTTATGGTATAATTTAGTAGCTACTCAGAACAATGTTGTAACCAGCATATACGAAATTCTTCAGAAATGTGGAAAAACATATTGCACTGTACATACTTTTAATTTTGTAGAGCAAGATTGACACTCTTATATATACGGTATACTGATTTTAATAAGAATACAAGCATTACCCATAGCGCATCTTTAACAACCTTGATCGACGAAAAAGTCAATTTAAAAGAAATGAGGGTTACAACCTTGTTCTGCGCGGCTATTCAATCTCTAATTCCATCTAGTTTGGATCATTGCGCTGACCATCTTAAAAATCAATTTCTGTTTACTGTAATTTTGATTTTAAATTTGCATCCATATTCCATATTGATTTATAAATATGGATTTTAGTTTCTTTAAATACATATATATTCCACAAAATTTCGTTGAGCATTGTTATTGCAGATAGACAATTATTGAAAATAAAACTACTTAAGGGGTTTAGGTACAGCTTACAGCAGTAAAATTTTGGAAGTATTTAACACTTTTTCCTCCATTACTGTATCTTGTACAATAATAAAAATTAATATGTGTAAAAAACAGTCCTTCTGCTATATGAAAAAAAAATATGTTTACGATTTAAAAAATTATTTATATAGGCCTATATTTTTGTTCAAAATTCAGTTCACTGTGCAGTGATGAAGCGTTTCCCACATAACTAAAAAAACTATCAAACATTCTGTGATGAAATTTTTTGTGTGTATTTATGCATGCCACATCTACGTACAATATGATGCAAGATCACTTCTCTATCTTTGATATATTGTCTGATAAAAAATAAATTCATTTTAAAAACGGTCAAATCTCAGTATTTTCTTCTAACACAAAATAAACAAAATATTATTTATTAAAGAATATAGTTGAAAGAGCATAATATTTTAAACATGAGTTTCAGCAATAAAATAAAAGAGAGAGAACATGAAAAAGTTAACAAGTTTATGAGTTATGAGGGAAACACTTCAGCACTGCACAGTGAACTGCGACCATTTTGAATTTTGAAAAAAAAAATAATTTTTTTAAGTCGTAAAAATATTTTTTTAATATTGGACAAGGATAGTGGTTTTACACATACCAATTTTCATTACTGTACAAGATACAGTAATGGAGGAAAAAAATGTTGAATACTTTCAAAAATTTTACTGTTGTAAGCTGTACCTAACCCCTTAAAACAAAGAAATTAGGTCTATACATTATCTTTGTAAGAAATTAATAATACCTTATTTGATCAAAATATTTGTGACAGGGTCATACATGTAGGCCTATATTTACTGTTATATTTCGAGTTGCCTTTTTAAGGCAGAAATCTGGTAAAGAATAATTATTATACTTCCCTGTAGATGTTGAAGTCTTAGCTGAGAGCACACAGTGATGGATGAACAGACACACTGATGTGCAGGCATTGAGGTAGACATTATAATCCCTTGTCTTCGAAATAAAGTGGATATGAACTCCGCATTGACAACTTACTTAGATCCGCAATTTGGAAACAAGTGACAAGGACTTCCCCACGTCATCACGTGGGCTGGGCTGTACCTTAGCGGCTGTCAGGCGGGCGAGTATATCCTGTGTCAGAGCCGTGTGAGTTACGAACGGAAATGGGAATCCACGCGAGAGGAAAGCTCTGCAGAGGAATTGAAATCTCACGACGCTTAATGCACAGTACGGAGAAGGAGCGAGAGAGACTGGTAGACGGACAAGCAGACGTACAGAACTGTGTTCCAGGAACGACTCTAAAATTGTAACGTTCTGATGTTCGTAAGTTTTTTCAGTTTTAGTAACATGGAAAACCATCGTAACGCGTTTTATGTACAGCTGTTTTAATTCATGCCGGAAGGTGCGCACTAATATTTAGATGTCTTTCTTTATCTTTGTGATGCAGTAAAATTCCGTATTGATTTATTTCATTTATAGTAGAGCGTCTCGTTTAGGCATAGTGAAAACGTAAACAAAGTGCAGGTAACGTGTGAGGGGAGGACAAGCCGTACGATAAACACGAGGGATGCACAAGGTTTTAGTTACAACATTTAGTATTAGTATTTAGTATTTATTTATTTAACCTGGCAGAGATATGGCCGTCAGGCCTTCTCTGCCCCTCTACCAGGGGATTACAACTATAATATGAAGAATAAAATTACAATTAATATTAAACTTACAATTATAATTACAATAAAAATTCAAGTACGACAAGATTACTTGATTAATGAAAGCTAGACATTTTATCATACAAGTTAAGAACAAAGAATATTTTTGTATTTACTGAATTACAAATTAAACCTAGAATAACAAAATTCTATAGTGATGAAATTACCGGATATTGAAATATTTTGTGATATATTAAGAGAACTATTTACAAGAAACCATGTCTGAACGAGTCTCAATTACTGACCAAGCGCCTAGTAAGTTTGCGTTTGAATTGAGTTTTATTTCGACAGTCCCTGATGCTAGCAGGTAACGAATTCCAGAGTCTTGGCAGGGCTATTATGAAATAGGGTGAGTATGAGGAGCTGCGATTCGATTGGTATTGTTAGTATTGTTTAATGGCGAGAGCATGTGTTCAGATTATGGTGGGAAGAAAGGTAAGTGAAGCGAGAAGACAGGTACGAAGGAATAGAAGAGTTCAAGATTTCGAAGAGAAGGAGAAGTGAATGTAAATTTCTTTTCTTATCTAGTTTAAGCCAACCTATTATTTCCAGGGATGGAGTAATATGATCATATTTACGAACATTGCTTACAAAACGTACACACAAATTATGAGCACGTTGAAGCTTCGTTTTGTTGTCGCTGGGAAGGTCAGTCAGTAAAATGTCAGCATAGTCAAAATAGGGAAATACAAGCGTCTGCACAAGGGACTTTTTTAAACATGGCGGAGCATAAAATTATATTTTCCAAAAACACACAAAACAAAATAACCCAAATTGTATAACGTTATCATATACACATTTTAACAAACAAATAATTGTAACGTTGAAATAATTCAATATAACAAATCATATTTACTACTTATATGATGCTCCTTTCAAGCAGCATTTTTTACGGCCATGAATTTCATTCTCTGTATGACTAACATAATATCACCTTCTTCTGTGACAGAATTAACAAAACTACAGTATATTGGTCTGAAGTGGTCAGTTACAGTGCCTGAATAAATTGACCTTTGAGAAGGGATAATTACGATTAGGAAATAGTATTGTCACTTCATACCAATATACTGTAGTTTTGTTAATTCGGCCACAGAAGACGGTGATATTAATGTTAGTCATACAGAGAATGAAATTCATGACCGTAAAAATGCTGCTTGAAAGCAAGATCATATAAGTAACAAAATTTGATTTGTTATATTGAATTATTTCAACGTTACAATTGCTTGTTTGTTAAAAGGTGTATATGATAACGTTATGCAATTTGTGTTATTTTGTTTTGTGTGTTTTTGGAAAATATAATTTCAATTAGTGCTCCGCCATAAATGTTGTAACTAAACCTTGTGCATCCCTCGTGTTTATCGCACGATTCGTCCTCCCCCCACACGTTACCTGCACTTTGTTTACGTTTTCATTGTGCCCAAACGCCCTCCTACTGTATGTTGAATTTTATATTATCTCCTCGGTTTTTGAACCGAAGTCTCTCAAGTGAAAAATGTCTGTCAAATCGGTCGATGCTGTAAGTGTCTGTATGCCTTGACTAATTGAGTAAGCTGATGTCTTCCAATATTTGGTTGCACATTATTCCACCACAATAATTATGACTGTAATAACTGCCACTTCGTGGCAATAGATAATTAACTACGGATGAAAGTTCAGACCGGAAAATATGAGTAGTCGCTGTTGAACTTAGTACAAAGAGAGAAATATGCGGTTTTAATTAAATTTTATTCGATACGTTTCAAACCTTTATTCATACATGTGTCGGCGAGGGAATTATGGGTATTATAAATTTATTGACACTGGCGCAGAATCCGCAATATCTCACAAAGCGCGAAAAGCCGTTCAACCCTACTAGATTGTCGCCAAACTGTGAAAATAATTTCTTTCGTAGGTGTCTCTTGAAATATCCTAAGCAGTGTGGAATTTCATTTCCCGTTAAAAAGCCTTGTTTAAATGGAAGTATGATTCAGTCTTATTGATTGTGCGTGTAAAATTAATTTTATATTATCTTTGTAAAAATTCAAATACAATTCTACATAATTCAAAAGTATTGGTGAGACATAAGAAATTGCGATATTACAGCACCTCTTCCCATCTGCACGGGAAATCTTTTCTAAACTTAATTATTAATTCCTTCCAGTTCATTCGCGACTCATGGTTTTAAAATAGGGGGAAAATGAAGTGAACACACACAATCGCCTGTAAATTGTTCCTGGCCTCGGATGTTGTATATTTATTTATTCTTTTTTAAGTCTTTCTTCTTAAATATGCAGAAGAATGAAGATACGTTTTATTATATTCTAGTACCTATGCTATAATTTAATGTCAAACGTTTATCCTCGAGGGTGAAATGAAGATAACTACACACAATTGTAGGATCTGGGGTTCTGGGAATCCTCGTGTTATTTTTTAAACTTGAACGTAATTCTCCAAAGTTAAATGTTTGGCGTTGATTAACCAATTCAGAAGCGATCGGACCTTTTTTTCTTCATACAGAATACAGTGAATGGTGCGGTATATCTCGATATGCTTCAAAATTTTGCGCTACCCCAGATTCCAGAGAGGTTCACCTTCCAGCAAGACGGAGCTCCCCCTCATTATTGGGGACCAGTCGTCGAAACTTTACACAATCATCTTCCGGGACGATGGATTGGTCGTGGTGGTCCTATTGCAAACCCCCCCCCCCCGATCTCCTGATCTTACACCATTGGACTTTTTTCTTTGGGGACTCGTGAAAGACCGTGTCTACAACACCGGAGTGGATAACCTTCAAGTGTTACGTCAAAGGATTATCGACACAGTAAGATCTGTAACTCCGCAGATGTTATGCAATGCCTGGACAGAGACTGAATACAGGTTACATGTGTGTCGTGCTACTAGAGGGGGACATGTTGAGATTTACTGATGGTGACATAAACTTGGTGAGTTGATTAATATTTTCCCCTAATTTGTTTTGTTTATCCTTCGAAGAGGTGGAAAAATTCAAATATCTTGGAGCAACAGTAACAAATATAAATGACACTCGGGAGGAAATTAAACGCAGAATAAATATGGGAAATGTCTGTTATTCGGTTGAGAAGCTTTTGTCATCTAGTCTTCTGTCAAAAAATCTGAAAGTTAGAATTTATAAAACAATTATATTACCGGTTGTTCTGTATGGCTCTGAAACTTGGACTCTCACTTTGAGAGAGGAACAGAGATTGAGGGTTTTTGAGAATAAGGTTCTTAAGAAAATATTTGGGGCTAAGAGGGATGAAGTTACAGGAGAATGGAGAAAGTTACACAACGCAGAGCTGCACGCATTGTATCCTTCATCTGACATAATTAGGACCATTAAACCCAAACGTTTGAGATGGGCAGGGCATGTAGCACGCATGGGCAAATCCAGAAATGCATGTAGAGTGTTAGTTGGGAGGCCAGAGGGGAAAAGACCTTTGGGGAGGCCGAGACGTAGATGGGAAGATAATATTAAAATGGATTTGAGAGAAGTGGGATATGATGGTAGAAACTGGATTCATCTTGCTCAGGATAGGGACCAATGGCGGGCTTATGTGAGGGCGGCAATGAACCTTCGGGTTCCTTAAAGGCCAGTAAGTAAGTAAGTTAAGGAATAAATTATTTAGTATCTTCATCGGTAGGTTTCATTTCGGACACGGTGTATTATGATAATGAACAAAATTGACGACTGACTTTCATCTTGTGCGACATTTGAATTCGCTGAATTTGTATAAGGAGGGAATGAAATCTTAAACTTTGTACAAAGCAGAAGGAAAGTGATTCAGTCCTCTTTAACCTTAAAGCATGTTAGAAGTAAGGCATTAGTGAACAAACCATATAATGAGATACACTTTCTTGTTCTTGGTTACTGGTCTCTTTTTTAGAAAAAAAAAGTTGGAGTGAGGTGGTAAAGTTCGTTTTCACCATTGCCTACACTGACTTTTATAAAGGTCAACTCTTCTCGGATGCTGTTTACATAATTAACCTACAAAAATGCCGTTAACAAACCGCGTCGCATAACATACCGACTTATTTTAATGAGGCTGGTGACGAAGATAGGAGGGGTAGTGTTATTTAATTCTTCGAGTTTGTGAAGAATTCGCAACCCTGTGTGACAATACAGGTACTGCTAATGAGGGATGGAAAAACAAAAGTATAACGAGTCTAACTTGCTTTACTGAGTTGTATTACACAGCATTTTAAAATTTGTAACACGTATTTAAATAGTTACGATATAATCATAATCGCATTTCGTTAAGTTACATATTATCATAGAGCTTTCGCTAACAACGATTAATGAAAATCTGTGTGAACAAACTGGTTGTTATAGTAGCAAAATATAACAACGTAAATATAAATGAATTAGCACAACTGCATGTTTCTGAACTGCATTTATTTTTGTTTGTGTAGTAATGGTATAATAATGGGGAACATGAACTGAATTTGTTTTTATGAATTCCACGATCTTTAGTTAGGAGGAACAATACTGGGTAAATAAATTGCAGAGAAACAGCAAAGCAGCGACTTGGTTCTCGGCCGAACCGCTCCCAGACTCCAGGTACGCAGGTAACTTGTTATCGACAGATCGCTGCGCAGTATCAATAATTTGACATATCAGAAATTATTAATGTAAATTATTACTAGATATAAGAATTCAAAGTAAGCATCATTAACACCCCCAGATAAACAAAAGAGAAACTAAAACAGTCTGTATCTGCACATTTGTCGCACCTGTTTGGAAAGTGAAGCATCCCTCGCTGCAAGTCCAGTTCAGAAATGTAGGCAATATTTTCCCGGTTGTTAAAACGTTACTGTTCCACACACACTACTCTTAACGAAATGTTTAAGTCTATATTACAACAATCTTTGATGTAAATTTTTAACTTAAAATATTACTGTATCAGAGGCACCACTCTTAACATGTTAAGGCTATATTACAATAATCTTTGATGTAAAATTTTAACTTAAAATGTTACTGTTTCATAGTTACTACTCTTATTTCAATGTTTAAGCCCATATTACGATAATCTTTGTTGCAAAATTTTAACTTAAAAAACCGGTACATCTGTAACACAGGTACTGCCCTGAATTAAATGTTTGAACCTATATTACAATAATCTTTGCTGTAAAATTTATCTTCATAAACATTGCTAACCTGAATTGTACTGTACTTGTTTAGGAGTAAGGAATCTGTTGTAGAGTGACCCTGTAGTGTGCGTTACTTTTCTTTGTGAGCAAAGTATCCACTGAAGGACATATGACGTAATGTATACCCCGTGCACACTTATACTCATTCCAGTGTTGTGGGACTAAAGAAACTGTTTTTGTTTATACTGTTGTACGTTTAGTATATTAAGAATATTTTTCTTTTATATGTTTTTGCATAATGTGCTGTGTTATTTGATTTAATATGATAGTGCCAGTAGCCTATATCTTGATATGACATTATATTTGATATTTATTAACAATAGTTCACAAAAAGCACATAAACTTAATAAATTACAAATTATACACAATAAATATACATATCTCATTTTCCATCATATATCTATTTCAATTTATGTTGGCTTTAACTTGCACTTATGTCTGGATTTAGTGAAAGTTTCAACGAAGCGCGTTTATTTTAAAAAAAACCTTAAAGCTTATTTACATATTATTTTTGAAAATTCTCTTCCTTTTTTTTAACTCTACATTAAACAAGTGTACATCAGTCGTTCCTGTTTCTACTTATCCAGTATTTATTTTTAATGATATGACATGACTATAATATAATGTTGAGAAAAGCTGGAATATTAACAGAGGAATAGAAGTCTCCCGGTAAAATATCTCTTTGTCTTCACTATCATCGAAAAACACTTAAGGGGTTAGGTACTGCTTACAGCAGTAGAATTTTGGAAATATTCAACATTTTTTCCTCCATTATGGTATCTTGTAGAATAATGAAAATTAGTATGTATAAAACGCTGTCCTTCTGCTATAAGAAAAAAATATATTGTTACGATTTAAAAAAAAAAATTACTTTTTTTTTTTTTTTTTTTTTTTTTTTTTTTTTTTTTTTTTTTTCCCCCAAAAAATTCATTTCACTGTGCAGTGGTGAAGCGTTTCCTACATAACTCAAAACTATTCAACATTCTGTGATGAAATTTTCTGTGTGTATTTTTATGCATGTCATATCTACAATATGATGCAAGATCACTGCTCTATCTTTGATAGATTGATAGAAAATAAATTAATTTAAAAAATTGTCAAATATCAGTGTTTTCTTCTAACACAAAATAAAAAAAAATTATTTATTAAGGAATGTAATAGAAAGAGAATGATATTGTAAACATGAGTTTCAGCAATAAAATAAAAGAGAGAGAGAGAACATGAAAAATTTAACAAGTTTATGAGTTATGAGGGAAACGCTTCAGCACTGCACAGTGAATTACCACCATTAAAAATTTTGAAAAAAAAAATTAATCGTAAAAATAATATTTTTTAATACCAGAAGGACAGTGTTTTACACATACCATTTTTCATTATTGTACAAGATACAGTAATGAGGGAAAAAAATGTTGAATATTTCCAAAAATATTACTGCAGTAAGCTGTACCCAACCCCTTAAGTTTGCAGCCAACTATTATCTTGCATATACGATATAGATTCTTTACTACAAATCCTACTTGAATTCACCAGAATTTGAGTTAGGGTCTTGGCATGTAAATACGAAGCTCTAGTCCTCCAGCGAATGATGCTCGCGCTCTTGCGAGAGATATGACGACATAGGGTTGTAAATTCTTGCGAACATAGTTCTGAACAGTGGGACAGAGATCAGACAATGGTATTGGGCTTGTCGAACCAATTTTTTTCTATGGGATGCAAAGGGTAAAGGGTATACAGTACGTTATTAGGAGTATGTTCTGCGCAGGAAGTCTTGTACAGCAACAAGGCATAGATGAATGCGCGCGCAGCATTGTTGACTCGTGTTCCCATGGTGACAAGACGCTAGGAGTGCGGCGGGTTCTGTATTTATGTTTGCTGTTGTGGTCGGTTCCGTGTTCCATTCGTACAACAACATGTTGGGATCGGGCTGGAGTGATTTTAATTGAGGATGTTGGCCCAGTGTTTTGTTATTCCAGGGGGCTGGAGAGGGAGGGTTGAAGGCAGATTTATTGCTTTCACGATCGCGGGTTTAGAATTGGACTGAACGTGGAATGAGGAAGCCTGATATTACGGAACAAAGAGCAGGGGTGTACAGCTAGTAGTTGACCTGGTTTCGATTGTTTTCCTGTCCCGGACATAAACTCAAGCGGCATAATGGTGCCAACCATAACTCAGTTAACTGATGACTATTTGTCAAACAGGGCTATGGTTTGGTTATGGGTCGATTTTACCAGATCTGCAGTGATGTAAGCAGTTGTAGGTAGGATTCCTCCGAGCAACTTGGTTTCTTCATGTTCTCTTTACTCCACAATAGTTCCATTTTCGCCCTATAATACATCGTGTCTTGAGTAGGCCTAGTCTCTGTAGTTTAAGGATTTGGCCTATAATAATTTAAGAAATTCTAAGCAGTCAATTCAGTAAATTCCTCGTGAAAAATTACGAAATTTTCTTTTCAAAAATTATATGAAACCATTAATTTGAAAGCAACGTAACCTTATTCAACTTCACAGCGTTTTCCAATTTATATACTTAAAAATATAGTCAGAAAAATATAAATATGGAGCAAATCAAGCTTTCAGGTATAACTCCTTGTAAAGTTGATTTGAATATTTCGGGGGAAAAATTGTTTCGAGGCCGAGTATCGACCCCGGGACCTTTGGTTAAACGTACCAACGCTCTACTAACTGAGCTACCCGGGAACTCTACCAGACACCGATGCAATTTTTCCCTCTATATCCACAGACCTCAAAGTGAGCTGACAACCGTCAAGCAACCAACATTGAGTGCACACTAATTCTGTGTGACTTAAGTTGTGGTTTAACCAAAGGTCCCGGGTTCGATACCCGGCCCGGGAACAATTTTTCCCTCGAAATTATTCAAATCAACTTTACAGGGAGTTATAGGCTACCTGAAAGCTTGATTTGTATAATACACGTCACTGTTCGTTAACAGAAAAACCACAATTTAAGTCCCACAGAGTTAGCGTGCACTCAGTGTTGATTGCTGGACGGTTGTCAGCCCACTTTGTGGTCTGTGGATATAGAGGGAAAAATTGGATCGGTGTCTGGTAGAGTTCCCGGGTAGCTCAGTTAGTAGAGCTTTGGTACGTTTAACCAAAGCTCTCGGGTTCGATAACCGGCCCCGGAACAATTTTCCCTCTAAATTATTTATATAAATATGGGATACAGCTTTCTGCAATTTGTAAGGTAATTGTCGGGTATTCTCATAGCATTTTCTCTTCCTAATTTTGCCAAATACCACTTCACTGTCACCAATTCTATCACACTAAATAACCTAGTATCTGATACAGCATCGTTAAATAGCGTATTAAAAGAGAGGTGAAGAATAAAGGAGTAGAAGGTGGAAGACGATAAGTTTCAAGAGAAACCTGGATAACGATAGCTCAGAAGAAAAACAAAAAGAATTATTAATATTTAAAGCAGAAGACTACGAGAATCAGATGAGAAAAAAAAAATTAATGTAGAAAATACTAAGAAGAATAAAATACGATGATTGAGTGTAAGAAAAAGTGTAGGCCTATAATGACTGAAGAAGGTGGAGGGATAGAAGCAGGATTATAATATGAGAAGACGGAGAAGAAGAATTTCTCTAAGGCATAACATCAGATCGATGCTTACACGAAAGTACTCTGCAACTGATATTGGAATATGCTGATGTGTGGATAACTAGCGGCAAAGTTTCTCCTAAAACATTATATTAGTAGCTAGGAAGTTGATAAAAGAAATATGCTCAAAAGTTTTGATAAGATATACGAACGAAATCCCCGAGCAAGCCTCGAAAATTATCCTGAACTTTCCATCAACGTCTTCTGGTAGGTCAAAAGTCATTAAAGGTTGCTAAGTGGGAGAGGTGGGGAAGGTTGCAGAGGACCAACAGTATAATCAAAAGCAAATCAGCCGCGCCCAGATAAGATCTTCTCGAACCATTTTCCAGAGATCCTTGGTTCCTATAATCACACGCACATTAACGTTCAGAAAACTTCGGGAAAACTGTTGTAGCCAGACACAAAGAGAAGAATGGATAACTGTGGCAAATTTCGTTGTACAAGGAGAATATTTGCTATGTAAATATATGTTCTGGATCCTGTTCCACAGAAATGTGCTCTAATACATTACAAGTGTATTGAGTTTTATCTAATAGTTATTTGTAGAATTTTGTTTCACAAATGTTTCTTGTACACTTGTAACATTATTACTCCATATTTACAACTGTGCAAGTGACTTTTCATTATACTGTTCCACATAAGTATTAGTTTGTTTGTTATAATTTATGTAGGTTTCACTACAATTGAAGAAATACTGATAACTTCAAATACCGGTAACATAGCGTAAAAAATTTTAACTTTTTTTCCACTGGGCGTATGATAAATGTTTTCTATATAATTTGAACCTTCTGAATACGAATATGACAATAAAAACAGTTGTTGGTTACGGTTTTTGAGAAATTTTGTAATTTATATCTATTCAAAATACTACTTTATATAATGACAAAGTCACCGGCGTGACTCAGTCGGTTAAGGAGCTTGCCTGCCGGTCTGAAGTTGGGTTTGGGCGCGGGTTCGATTCCCGCTTGGGCCGATTATCCGGTTGGGTTTTTTCCGAGGTTTTCCCTAACCGTAATGTGAATGCAAGGTAATCTATGGCGAATCCTCGGCCTCATCTCGCCAGATATCATCTCGCTATCACCAATATCATCGACGCTAAATAACCTAGTAGTTCATACAGCGTCGTTAAATAACCAACTAAAAATATATAATGACAATAAGGTTAAATACTCACTATTCAGGTGGTTACAACTTTGTTTTTCTGCATTTTCTTTTATACTGGGCATCAGGTACATCACGAGCTGATGTCCAACAATAGTCTGCTAGCGTATTGGTACGCCACTGCCCTTGGTATCTTTTTCCCATAGTTGAAATTTCTTGATGAAAGCGCTCACCATGCTCATCACTGAAATCGCCACAATTCTCGGGGAAAGAGTCAAGATGGGAGTGAAGGAAGTCAATTTTCAAGGACATGTTACAGCCCATAGTTTTTTACGCCAACAGTAAATTTTGCATTAGTTCTTCATAGTTCTCACTTTTACTGTTACCCAGGAAATTTAATACAACCTCCTTGAATGCAATCCAGGAGGCTCTCTGTTTTCCTTCCAACAAAGATTCGAAGTGATTGTGTTCATTATTTCTCTAATTTGTGGTCCATTGAAAACTCCTTCTTTTATTTTTGAATCACTAATAGCAGGAAATGTTTCCTCGATATGTTAATGTATAAATGGGGTAAAATTACTCTACTTTGAGATACAAGAGGGTTGATGTTCTTCCCTGGCTCTAGTGGTTGTCGTGTTGGCCATACTTTTATTTTATAATGCTCATCTCGAGCACGTTTGTCTCATTCCCACCGAAATCAGCAACATTTTGTGTAGCCTAATTGCATTCCAAGAAGCTATGCTACAACCTTCAAATCTGCACATATAAACCATTCGTATGCCTACTTTGAATATTATCAATTATCATTAAAGCACACTTGAAAGAAATACACGTCTTACACTGAATACTAAACCACGGAAATCTGGTAAACTGAAGCCATTTCATACCACGAAGCTGTTTCTCCCCCTCCAAATGGAACCGAAAAGGGCACTAAAACAATTTCCGCTTCTAGAAGTGGTTTTGACATGGTGGTCTATTGCAAATATAAACTACAGTAATGTAATTAAAGCTCACAGTGGAAGAAATACTCATCTCAAGTAAAACCAGGTAAACTGAAGCGAATTCATACCGCGAACCTGTTTCACCCCGTGCAAATAGACTGTAAAAGAGCAATAAAATAATTTCTGTTTCTGCACATGCTTCTAACATGGTGACCTACTTATTCTAATATTGTTTTCACATAATGAATCGTCACATTTTCAAAACAAAGTAGTTGCACACGAAATACAGTGATTTTTTAAATAAAATGCATAGAAAATGAATTATATTGTGCATCTCGAAAACCCGAACTGATGGAACATTTTGCTTGTTATTTTTTAATTCAGGAGATCAGAGTTGGTAACAATTTGTTAGTTTTATGTCTGGCGCAAAAGACTGTTGGCCAGTGTAATCTTTTCGTGTAATGCAAGGAAATAGTTGACCGAAATATGTGATCCAGTAGTAGTGAAAGTGATGGTAATGATAATGATAATATGTGTCTATACAAAGAAAGATTAAATTTCCATTTTAATTCAGTATTCGTGTACAATGAACATTTTAGATTAAGTACAGTTAAAATAGAAAAACTTTTCACTGGCATTCGAAATAGATTAGAACGTCCTACTGCCAACATTATTTTTTCGTCTTTTCGTAACTTCTAGCGATGTAATTTATTCTGGAATAATGAAATAACTCGTAGGCGTGTTAGGCCTTTCTTACCGCCATTCAATAGTGATACGGTGAATTTCGCGATTATCGAGCTTCTTGCACCAAGTAACTTCAGAATTGAAAAAATGACTCATACCTCAGCATCTAAACAAATTTAACTTTTAACTAGATTTCTTGTATTTGGAGTTCAAATTTACAAAAATTCAGTTAGGAAATACGTTACATAATAGATGAAAATAAAAATAATGAAAAGAGTACAATTGGAGATTTTTTGGATAGAGAAGAATATAGAGTATATGAATCTCTAAAAGAGTATAATATTTTTTAAAAAGAGGTTGTCTGGTCACCCTATGATAACGTGTTTAAATTGTCATTATTCCTCATAAAAACAATTCAGATAAATATTGTAGGCATGATAATCCGTTCTTTACATACTGAAATACGAATTTATTAAGAAGGAGGTGGTCATAACCAAATTCAAGACGTGTGGCAAACAGCTGTTACTCCACCAAACGATTTTATGATGTCACATAATTTTTTACTGATGTTGTACAACTGGTGTACATTATTTTTGGAACCGAATCTTCCAACTTCAAGAACTTCAACTAATAATGTATTAAACCATACTTTTGTGGAATAGATCCCTGGAGTTATTTCGACATATTTTCATTATTTCAGCAGTGTTCTTCGATGGTCTCGTGATTATCTTGTTTGCCGTTTAATTCGGATTCCCCGGTGTAAGACCGGCCGAGGAAAGATAGATTTTCTTCTTCCCCTTCTTGGTAATAGGTTTAAAGCTTACTTCAACTAAAGGTTATTACCGGCCTCATTTCTCTTAACCTTCCGGAGTTTCTCATACTGTCCCGATTATTATGATATACTTCGCACACAGCTCTGTGTAATGCCATAAAAATATAGAGGTGCTTGGCGGGCGGGACATGGAGTACCCCTGTTGCGAAGAGCCTTTTTATGCACGCACCCGTGGTGGAATAAGTTGCGTGCCGGCCCACATTCCTTCACACCACGCGTTCTTCTTCAGCCTTCAAACATCAATATACCATATTTCTGGTTGTGATTTGCCGTACCTCATAGTTAAGTATGTGTATGTATGTAATCTATGTATGTATGTATTTATGTATAGCGTGTCACAGAAACGCCGTCCATTTCAAGTTATATTGTAGTGTATACATATATACGAATGATAATGTGCCAGATAAGAAAAATGTGTGTTAGTAATTTTTTAGAGTTGATACAGTTATTTCTAAAATGTATGCCTTACAGTGTGTGTATGTAACACTTTTGTGCTAAAGTGCCATTAAAGACAGAGAGAAAAAAAATTTATATTACTTTTTTTCATATTTCGGAGCAAAAATGAGATAAGTACATTTTAAAATTTTCTGATTACTTCAGAATAAATTTGTATATTTTGTTGTTAGTATGACTACGGAATACCCATCTCACTCCCACACAACTTGCATAAACAGCAGACTATAATCTTATACCTAGATTCTTTAAACTAGTTTGATGTTCTCCTGAAAAAATGGAAAATTGTAAGTTATACCCAGGGGCCGGTATTTATGGAGATAGCGAAAATCACGATATAACAGATATACAATATATTTTTACTAATCTTTACGAATTAAGTGGTCCTGATTACTAATATGTGGATAAAACAATCGCGACATATCGCGAAATAGAGTTCTAATAGCGAAATATGAACACATTCGCGAGTTATTACTATTGCGTCGTTTTATAGCGAATTATTCTGAGTTTTTTTTTTCGGATTTTTTTTTCACTTGAATTTGTTATACATATCCAAATAGGCTATATTACATTGTATTCCAGGTGTTCTGATTGCATTAGTGAACTCAAAAGACGGAGAATTCCACATTTCACTAATAATTTGAAAGTGTTAATTTGAGGGCTGCAAGTTTTTTTTCGTTTTTAATGAATGTGTTTTAAATAGTCTCAGTCCAACAATATTGTCTATTGGTCATACCGGAACTTTACCAGAATCCAACATAACTTTAACGTTAATTATTTGGAAAGTAATATTCATACTGAGTTAATACTCCAATTCCAAAATAATTGTATTTTCCAAAATTTCCATTAATCTTCGCCAAGAGTACAAATCAATCTCCAACAATCTCCACTGACACCAATATTAAAAAACACAAATTATTATAAAATTAATCTCCATAAATACCTGCCCCTGATTATATCTTTCTCACCGAGGTCTTCAATTACAAAGCGACACTAAAAAAAGCATTGCCATTTACTCAGGATCTGACGTTGTCTAATCATAGAAATGTCATGTATGATTAGGAGTGTGCAATTTACACTGCACCTGTTCTTTGTTTTGTCTTGTTCACACGTCGCATGGTTTGATATGAATCACGATCTAGAGTCCAGCCTCTGTGCTGTGTCAATCCATGTGGGTCACAGGTTTGAACCTCGGCGCACTTCTTCCTCATTAGCCCCACTTGAGCTGGCACGCTATCTGACTGCCCATCTTTCCAGCTGAGTGGCGACACAAGCCTCTCTTGATTTCATTAACGTGGGAGGAGATACAGCGTTGTTACCTGCCATGCAGTAAACATATCCTGAAACGTGCTGATTAGTGAACGCGTCGATAAATACACAGATAGATGTGCCACTGCAAATGAAACACGTGTGAAATTAAATATATTAATGTATGCTATGATATGAGCTGAAAATAGAAGTAGTACACAAAATTTATGCTGGATTGAGCGCATGAAAATCCATAAATGTAACAGATATCAACATGTAGGCCTATTTGAAATACAGTCGAACTTCTATTATTCGTGATAATGAAGGGGATGGACTGAACGATTGATCGAAAAAAATCGGATAATCCGTACTAGAAAAGATTTTCGTACATTTAGGGTGGGACTGAAGCCGGATGGTCTATGGCGAGTCCTCGGCATCAACCCCTTTGATTTGATTACTCCTCTTTGATTTGATTACCTGGATGAGTTTTTCCGAGGTTTTCCCCAACCAAAAGGCAAATGCCGGGTAATATTTTGGCGAATCCTCGGACCTCACCTCATCTCACTACATCTCGCCAAAATATTGTAAAAAATGGTCAGCTACAGAATTTTACCGTCAGCGGCTAGCTATTTATTTGGCGTTTTTTGATGATTCTAGCAGAAGGAGATGATATTTTAAAGTTTTTTTTTTTCTGTAAAGATGTTATATGTACTTGCGGGCAACAATGTTAGTTAATCATAAACCAGAGTTTAGTTTGGTATTATCACACTTTCTCATTGTGCGAACGTGTAAAAATTTCAACGTTTTATGTCAACTCCATTTGGTGCAACCACGTCCATTTCCTGGCTCATCCATTGTTGTTGTACAAATAAGGATGCCGCATTTGTTAAACTCTTAATCTAATGTATGCATTGTTTTTGTAAATGAATTGATGTATTTAATCATAAAGAGAATATATAATGAACTGAATTATTATTTAATTTTTCATTTCGCATTATAGTTTATGTAACACAGACATACATGAAACTTACAACCAAACTCAATGTTGCCAGGCACATCTCCAGCTCTATGTGAAATCAGATTTCGAACCGACTGTGATTTGATTCCGAAGTGTCCAATATATTCTTGATCTACTTCATTCAATTTCGAAGGGCGGGGGTGTGTGTGTGCGTGTGCGCGCGTTGAAAAATTGGGTGAAAGAAGCCGGTGATAGTTCGAAAGCTCGGTGTAATTGGTGTAAGGTGATATTGAGTGCAAAATATTAAGATTTAGCTACCCGTGCTGATAGAGATAAACACAAAAAGAGTAGCGAGTGTTTTTCTGTTGCTCGGCAACAGTTGCTGAGATACAGTGGCGGAAAATTAACTTTGGGGATTGGAAAAATGTTTCCAACCCTACACGCTTCTGGGCAGAGGTAGCCTAAGTGTTATTTCAATTTCCAAAGGATTAGAAATATTAGTTTTTTTTTTTTAATTTTAAATCTCATTGTGGTTCATTCCAAATTTTAGGTTGCGATTTTCAGTGATGCATTGGTGGCCATTCCTTCAGAGAGCTAGCTAAACTGGCATTTTATTTCCTTATCCTACCATTGTTAAATGCAGAGGTTGAGAGGCTATTTAGCCAGATGAATCTTGTGAAAAAGCACAGGGACAGGATGGAAAATCCCAAGCTAAATACGATTTTGACCATTCGAACAGGTCTAAGAAGACTTGAAAAAAGTTGTTACACTTATGCTTTGCTCCAAGATATATAGTTCGTATTTCAAATTTGGAAGTGATGTATTAAGACAAATCTGGAGTTTTTTTTAACTACAGTTTAGCGGTTTTTTTAAGCTTGTTCAGCGGTAAATGGAATTCTGAGTTGGCAAAACTGACGCCGTGCGACGCACGTTCCAACAGATAATACCAGCAATGTTGAGGCGAATGTCACATCGAACCTGGTGACACATTATTTTGCGTGAGGAGAATGATGGGGGTATACTGACCCTTTGTATACTTAGGACACACAGTTAGTGTAAAGTGGATGTATGTCTGTCTGCATTATGACCGAATTACATGAATAGTGTGTATATTTGAGGTATTTATGTACTTTGTGTCCTGCTTCTAAAACAACTTTGAAAAAAAAAAAAAGAAGAAGAAGAAGCATCATAATATGACGATAATATTTTGGTATAGCAAGGGGAAGGACTGAGGGAACCATGCACTCGAAGAGAATCTGCTTCTTGGTCACCCTGTTTGCTACAAATGTCACACGGTCTACCCCAAATAGAACTCAGATCCCATTCTGTGAGAAACCATCAGCTTACTTCCATTTGTTACGCGATTGCTGCAGGATTTTTAGTCCCACACACCTTTCGTTGAGAAACAATCGTCTAGCCAATACAGCTACAGCTGACTGTCTAAGGACGGAAATCTTCTTCTCCCAAAGCGTTTTACACTTTGCGCTATTGTACAGCGTTGTGAACAGAAGGCTCGGGGAAGGAGTCGCCCTTGTGTTCTTAGATATCGATCTTGGACGGTGTCCAGTATTAAAAGTTGCGCTCCCCTCTACCATCCCTTGTTAAAACCACCGTCACAACACAGGGACAAATGTAATATTGTTTCTCCAGTATCGCTGTGTGCCTAAACATCAGGATTAACTTTGTTTACAGGGACCGGTCACATCTGGGAGCGATGGATGGCGTAAACAAATCCAATGTTTATATTATGCTGTTTGGTAACATGTATTTAAAGGAGAACAACGTATATGTAGGGCTCGACGACAATAAATTTATGTTAGATTTTCTTTGTTAGCTCAGGATTTATTATACATATTTGATTACTAATTTATGAAATAATGCTAACACTAAAACTGATATAGGAAACTCGGTAATTTGTTTAGGCCTATATGTTTGTTATTAACAGAGACCGGACGTTTAGGCATTATGAATCATTAAAATAGGCAGACAAAAAGGGCATCATAAATAAATAAAATAGGTAGGCAGAAAGGCATTATAAATAGCTAAAATACGCAATAAAAGGCAATTACAAAAACCTTGCACGAGATCCACAACCTTGCACTTTCCACAAAGGGATTTCGGCAGCAAGAAAAGCCTTACATAAGTCGAATGCAAATTGAGATTTTCGATTCGATGTTGCAATTACTGTTGGAAGCAAAGAAATCTTCTTCCCAGTAGCCTTGGAAAGTGCATTTTGAGTTTGGTTGTACTGATATGTTGCGATGTGAAATATTTACCTAGCTACAACAACGTCGCAATGAAAACTGAAAGAAAAATCACCGTTAAAAATAACGTTAGATCCGCACTCATTGTTGCATTGTCAAATACACAAGCTATAATTAAAACGCCTATTATACATTTTTGCACGGTAGCACTTATTGTTGCAAAGACAATATAAACTGACTAAAAGACAATAATAAACATTCGGTGAAGTCACTTTCATTGTAGCGATTATAGAATAAGTAAATTAAAATATACAGTACCTGTAGACAATTTTTAATAATAAATTAATAAATAATATATAAATAATCAAATAAAAGCAAAAAGGCGTTTATTTTGTAAATTAGGCATTTATATTTAAAAAGGCAGAAAAGGGCAACATAAAACTGTGAAGTTTCAATCACAAAGGTATAATTCATACAGATTTACTTTCAAAATGAAGATAGATTTAACACATTTAAAAAGCATTCTGTCAAATTTCCGATCTCCGGTTATTAATAATTATAATTGAATTTTAGGGAAATATATTAACTTAAGTTTCATTTTTAATTCGCTTTAAATGTAAGGTAATTTCGCTGTTGATTGTGTATCGAGAGTGGCACATTGTTGTTGATAAATTGAATTGTTGCCATCTATCAGCCAGTTCACCATGTACACTCTTTGGCATGGAAATGGTCATTGTCCAGAGACTGTCCCACCTCGGAATAACTCGGGAATCATCGTGCGCGCTGTGTTTACACGCGTGCGTTTTACATAGAGAGATTCGAAGCCCGGTCTTTGTAACGAGAAGAAAGAATTCTATCGCTAAGCCATGTATATTCCACTTTGTTTATTATTATTATTATTATTATTATTATTATTATTATTATCATTATTACTATTATTATTATTATTATTATTATTATTATTATTATTATTATTATTAAAGCTGGCTTCGTAGACAATATGTCGTTTCGTGACATAGAGCGTATTCCGAATCTCAGCGCTGAACAATCTGATGACATCACGGTGTTCCGAATTTCAACGATGACGTCACTGACTGATGCTCCACCGGTGTCGCACCGGTTCCATCAGCTTGCAGAGGTGGTGGCAGTCTCCATCAACCGCCAACAGTGAATCTGATTGGTTCTTATATAGGGCGGGAATTAACAGACGAATGACATGGTGTACTGTTGTGTCATGGCGGTGTATTCTGCTGTATTGTTTGTAATGAGCACAACGTTAATGGCTTATGAGCGAACATGCCAACGGACCAGTTATTACTACCGGTTCAAGAAATAAATTTTTTATGCTCTCTTTTCTTTGAAAGAAATGACAGTATGGAAATTTCGTAAAATCTTGCTAACGTAGCACAGATAACAACTTGTATAGCGCCATGATAGCCATCGAACCTTCCAGCAGTTTTGTTTCTATTTCGCTACAGCGTGAAGTCATTGTTGTCCACCGGTTCGGTGAGATTTGGAATACGCTGATAGAGGTACATCGCTGCTACGATTTGATATCATCCTCGTACTTCGATGCTTAACATTTCCCCGTGTGAACTTCGCGATAATCTCAACTAAGGAAAATAGTGCTATTTCACGCTGCAGGACATTTTCCGTGTCAAAGGGTATAGCCTAATTAGTAAGATCTGAGAGCTTGTGAAACTTCTGTATATTTGCAATGGGAATGGGAATCAGTTCAACGTTTACCTTTGAGGACTTGGTCCTGAAATATGACCGAAATTGATGATTTTTTTAACTGTCAAACAAATCTTTGAACTTTATTTTACCAGAAAAACAAAACTTTTTAGCGTTGTCGCTCTTTTTATATCTCTTACCGGACATATTGTCATATCCAATGCTGGCATTCCTTTTTTCTCTCTCAACATTTTGCAATATAAAAAAACGCTTCAATGTCCACAAATTCTGTTTGATTTAGGCTACACAAAATTGTTAATGTATGTCAGGAATGAATGAATGAAT
The DNA here is from genome assembly GCF_040183065.1 of Periplaneta americana. Lineage (NCBI taxonomy): Eukaryota > Metazoa > Arthropoda > Insecta > Blattodea > Blattidae > Periplaneta > Periplaneta americana. The sequence goes on from NC_091122.1 coordinate 120,601,057, forward strand.
GAATGAATGAATGAATGAATGAATGAATGAATGAATGAATGAATGAGAAACACATTTAAGTTTTTATGTCTTAAGATATATACATACATAATATTCAGATATGAAAAGAATAAATAATTGAGATGTAAAATGAATAAACTTTACTTTTTGTCTGAGCTACTCTTCAAAAAGCGAAAATAAATACTAAGTGCTATATGTTTATTAATATGGTAACTTCTGGAATCATTTTAATGTTCGAAACTGAAATTTGTGACTGTATGAGCATTTTTAATCCGCAACTGTTAAAAATTCTAAATTCTTAATAACATGGGTAAAAATGTTGGTATAAAATTGAAATTTGGTCATTGATACATTAATACCATTAGGCCTACTAATGTCTAGTAAAATTTTCAGAAGGAAAAGTTAAAATGCGTGGAATTGTCATTTCAAGACCGAGTCCCATTAAATAACTGGATTTCAGTTACGTTATGATCGAGGAAACTACTAAAAATATCGAATCAGATTGACCATGCTCAGTATTTGACTCCATGACCTCCGAATGCAAGTCCAGTGTAGGGAAAGCTTTCTTGTACCCCTCAAGCTGGACAAAACTATCGTCGAACTTTGTTACAAGATCTGTTATACGACACATCGAAATATTCTGTGTTACCAATTAATACATTATAATAAAATGTTATTGTGTCTTGCTTAATGTGACATAAATCTAAATGCACTTGTCTTGTATGTAAAATTAATTATCATTCTTCATTTGCAGTGTAATTGACCAAGGACTGACCTGTTTTCCGCACTAACATAATGCACCTGCATAGTACATTTACAGTTCATTTGCAGCAGACGTGTAAAAAGAAAACACGTTAAAAAAGTAACATCTTTGGTAGGCATATTAAATTAAAAGTGAAACTGATGCGAGAAATAAAAAATGCTGATGTGTGTCATGAATTTTGTCGGTTAATTCTACGACCCGTAGCCATCGTCAGCCAGTGATCTACCAACCGAAGTTCTAGACGACAATTCGCTTCGTAATAGGCCTACAAGAACTGATTTTTTAACGAAAGGCTTAAAACTTATAATAAGAAATATGTGTCAACTTTGAGACCCTGTTTTGTTTCATATTAGTGCAATATAGCACAAAAAATTATTACTCCCTGTGCAGTTTTCCATCAGAATTGCATTTCATGATAAATATGAAAAAAGAATGATGGATAAACAACTGGCAGGAATGAAGAAGCGAAGTGCAGATAATGTTTATTCATAGTGTCTGACTGTGAAGCAGCTACTGTATTATATGTGTTGTGACGTCATAAATTCTCCGGTGGGCGGACAAGAGAGCTGAAGTTGTTACTTTTTGTGATATAAGATTTTAATTGAACATTAATAACAGCAAGACAAAGTGGATGATACAGTCCAGAAACACTCTAATATCCAATCAACAGATAGGTTCAGAAAGATTTGAAACCACGAAGGATTTTAAATATCTTGGGCCAGTAATAACCAATGATAAAAAAGAATGGACAGATATACAAACAGGCATGACGAAGGGTAATCAAACATACTTTGCATTATTGGCTATCCTGAAATCAGGATTTGTACGTAAGAAAACTAAATTTCGAATCTATAAAACAATGATTAGAACTGTACTCTGTTATGGATGTGAAACTTGAGTAATGAATAATAAGATAGAATCAGCTTTAGGTGCATTTGAAAGAAAGATATTGAGGCGGATAGTTGGACCAGTTAATGAAAATGGACAACGGAGGATAAGGTACAGTATAACCAGGAAGTAATGGAACAATATCGAGATATGGATGTAGTGACACACATCAAACTCCGAAGATTGGAATGGGCTGGGCATATCAACAGACTGGAGAACCAGAGGATACCTAGGAATGTAATGGAGGGAAGGATATATGGTAAAAGACCGATAGGCAGACCGGAGGATAGATGGGCCGATGCAGAGAGAGTGGATGCTAGACAAGTTTTGGGAGTAACGGCATGGAAGAGAACATCACTGGACAGATCTGATTGGAAGAGGAGAATAGAGAAGGTCAAGGCCCGATTTGGGCTGTAGCACCATAGCAGAAGAAGAAGAAAAAGAAGATTTTAACTTTATATTCCTTCATTAAATCCGTTTCTTAAAACCAGTGAGTCAAAAATAAAGAAAATAATAAAATAGACGAAACATGTCACTTTCCGGATTTGCAGCAGTTGTTATTTTCTTTTAAATTCATCTTGTAAACTTTTCATTTCTTTATTTTATTGGGTTATTTTACGACACTGTATCAACATCTAGGTTATTTAGCGTCTGAATGAAATGAATGCCGGTGAAATGAATCCTGGGTCCAGCACCGAAAGTTACCCAGCATTTGCTCATATTGGTTTGAGGGAAAACTCCGGAAAAAACCTCAACCAGGTAACTTGCCCCGACCGGGATTCGAACCCGGGCCACCTGGTTTCGCGGCCAGACGCGCTGACCGTTACTCCACAGGTGTGGACAAACTTTCCATGGAGTGACTTAAATTCTTTTGTCCACCCACCAGAGAATTGATACTGCATTTTCAATTCACATTGTATTAAGAAAATACCGGTATTGTCTTCTATTTGAATTTCCATCAGTAAGTTTCTGGATACGTATTATATTAATATTATATCATACTTCCTATTAAAAGTGCCAACTGTCGACGAAAAATAAAACCCAAGCATGTTTCCATTGTACGCCTACGTAATGTAAAAAATGCAGGCCATTCGTATCAACGCTTGTTTAGCACTTCGTGTGTATTATATTCGAGAAAGACTGTGAAATTTACTAGCAGCAAATTATACGTAACAATATAGTGACTAAAATATTACGACCTTTTCCATAAGCTTTCTAGATTATGTACATACATTGTGAGCAGTTAACAAGTCCCAGCACGCTTTTCGCCATGTTCTATTTTGGCTTCAGATAATTACGGCCTAATGTATTGTAGGAAGTTTTCACCCTGGTTTTGAACTATGAGAGATTTGCATGAAACATGGTTCATTGGAAGAAAACAACTGCCTGTTTAATATTTAGCGGGGCTGCCGCTCGCTTCCTTTGTAGCTGACCAAGCCGTGTAATGGTGTAGAATCCGTAAATTTTAATACAGTCCCCGTTACACTGACTTCCAGCGCCAACACTGCGCGAAGTGAAATACGAGTGTGTGTTTGAGATCAAGGTTATTGTTATATGGATAAGCGTGAAATGTTCGACTTAAAACTTCATAGATTTATATGCGTTTTTAGACGTTCACGGAGAATATGATCAGCAGGCTTAGAGACTTTAGACCCGATAGACGAAAACAGTGCGGTTTCAAGTTGGAAAGCAGGACGATAGTGGGAGGGGGCAGTGATGGTAGCGACCTACCTGTCGTCCCATGTGCTTTATTCACTCAGATACTCATAAGGCAGGTACTGTTCTGGTAATAAAAACAGTCCCGTACGCCTAATTCACGTTGTCAGAAGAGAGGACAGGAGATAGCAGTCTAGTTTTGATCTGTGCATGTGGTTATCTATCTGATTAGTCGAAGAATATAATTAACAGTAAGTATGCAAAAAGTGAAAAACTCTAAGACGCATTTATTTGTGCAGGAGTTCAGAAGTGATTATTTTGAAGTTAATGGGGACCATGTTACATTAAATTGTGTCATGTCAGACTAAGTGGAGACAAAAACGATACATTGGGACCCATTGTAACTCCAAAAAACACATTTCACATATAAACATTTTGTCTCTTAACACAGAAGAAATTCCAGCTGTGACAGACTAACGTATAAATAAAGAATCCGAGTTCTTCCTAGTTCTATGTGAAATGATGGTGGCTGTAAACATATAATTTAATAAAGTAAATAACCCTAATTTCAAAGCTTTCATGGAAAATTATACCAAGAGAATAGTCCCTACTGACTCGACGTTTCGGCAGACTTACTTGAGAAAGTGATAAGATAGAACTTTAAGTAACGTTAGACAACAAACAGCAAATAATAAAATCTGGGTGTCGATAGATGAAGCCACTCATAGTTGGAACCCTCGTGACTGACAGTTGAGGGGGAAAAAAATTCTACCTAACCAATGAGGTTATAGAAAACGTCAATTATTCGTCTGCTGAAGCTTTAAGATTAATTGAGGACATAACAAAAGTAATTCATCAAGAATCCGCTACATCAGCTAGTAATCGTGTTAAACAGAAATTAAGCTCAGTTTTGTGTAAAAACAGTGGCTATGCCATATTCTGTGACATAAAAGACATGCTAGCAGGGAAGAAGTCTACGGACACTGCTGGGGTAGCGAAGACAGATTTCAATGATTTAGTGTTTTATCGTTTTGCACCCATTACATCATGTGATGTAGAACGGAGCTTCTCCCAATACAAATTTTGTCTTGCCGACAACCGAAGAAAATTTAGTTTTGAGACCTTGAGAATGTGTGTTATAGTACATTGTAACAGTTCAAATAGTATTCTGGAAGATAAAGCTGGAAAATAAACAAGTTGAACAGAACATAAATTCTCATTACATTATATTGTAAATATATTGTATAGGCTATATTGTGGGGATATCATGAATTGTACATTATAAGCTGTGTATATTGTGTATGATTCTTATGTATGTTGTGTAAGTATTGCACATGTGCTTATGGAAGAAGCCGAAAAGAAATGCATATTATAATTTATTTTGAAAATTTCGCATTATAGGTTTGTATTTTAATCTACATATTGATTTTTTTTTTGGTCCTACAGAATTTTTCTCCTCTTACAATTATTTTATTTTAATCTTTGATAAATTAGTTCTCTTTCTTTGGAACGTCACTGTACAGCACCAGAAGACTGGACTGAACTTGGTTTCATGTACACATCTCTCTCCTTCTGCCGACTCCCATCCACTCAAACACAGTGACAAAGCTGTCTATAGTATGGACTTAGTAAACTTGTTCTATCGGGTCCAAAATCTCGATGTCTGATGATCAGTATGGCCGTGCTATCGCTATATTTGTATTAGCCTGTGGTGAACACACGACGCCGGACAGAATGTAGTCAGCGTTTCAAGCACAGGCAGCGGAAGCGAATTTGACTCACGCCTAAGCAAGCACGTTTCGTGTTTTATATATAATTATCGTCTATTATAAAATCAAGACAATACAATCATTGTATGTAAGGGTTAATATCGGAAAGGTCTAAAATGCTGGTGAGGTAGAAAATAATTGTTGGAAATCACATTTATATGTCAGAAAGTGGTAAAACACAAGTCTCAAAAGATGTTTTTTTTAATATTTAGAGTTTTGCATTACAGTTTTAGGATGTCGAAAACGTATATGGCGTACGGTTTTGCTTTCGGCCAAGAATTATCGTGTTCATAATTTTTTCCCAATTTTTCTTTGTACACTAGTTTCTGTGCCAGCTAAATATTTTGCCCTTGAATATTTTGTTCAATTTTGGTTAACAAGTACTTCCAATATACTTACTTACTGGACTTTAAGGAACCCGGAGGTTCATTGCCGCCCTCGCATAAGCCCGCCATTGGTCCCTATCCTGAGCAAGATTAATCCATTCTCTATCATCATATCCCACCTCCCTCAAATCCATTTTAATATCATCCCATCTACGTCTCGGCCTCCCCAAAGGTCTTTTTCCCTCTGGTCTCCCAACTAACACTCTATATGCATTTCTGGATTTGCCCATACGTGCTACATGCCCTGCCCATCTCAAACGTCTGGATTTAATGTTCCTAATTATGTCAGGTGAAGAATACAATGCGTGAAGTTCTGTGTTATGTAACTTTCTCCATTCTCCTGTAACTTCATCCCTCTTAGCCCAAAATATTTTAAGCGCCTTATTCTCCAACACCCTTAACCTATGTTCCTCTCTCAAAGTGAGAGTCCAAGTTTCACAGCCATATAGAACAACCGGTAATATAACTGTTTTATAAATTCTAACTTTCAGATTTTTTGACAACAGACTGAATGATAAAATCTTCTCAACCGAATAATAACACGCATTTCCCATATTTATTCTGTGTTTAATTTCCTCCCGAGTATCATTTATATTTGTTACTGTTGCCCAGGTATTTGAATTTTTCCACCTCTTCAAAGGATAAATTTCCAATTTTTATATTTCCATTTCGTACAATATTCTGGTCACGAGACGTAATCATATACGTTGTCTTTTCGGGATTTACTTCCAAACCTATTTCTTTACTTGCTTCAAGTAAAATTCCCGTATTTTCCCTAATCGTATGTCGATTTTCTCCTAACATATTCACGTCATCCGCATAGACAAGCAGCTGATGTAACCCGTTCAATTCCAAACCTTTTCTGTTACCCTGAACTTTCTTAATGGCATACTGTAGAGCAAAGTTAAAAAGTCTGCTGTATTGTAGGTCAGAGAAATCTATTGCCATAAATGGACGTCACATTGAGCACCTTCTACGAACAAGTGTTGCGATGTTAGAAAGTATTTGTGGTAGAACCCATGTTTATTAGATATTAATTTCTTGTTTTAATACATGTTATCGCCTCCTAAAATATTGGATACTTTTTTAACACCCTGTATAAATGGAACGCGGAGACTAAGAGGAAGGCGGAAAATAGAGAAGATTGGAGAATACTGGGTTTACAGTGAAAGACCTGCCCTTGAGCATAAAAATGAGTGAGTGAGTGAGTGAGTGAGTGAGTGAGTGAGTGAGTGAGTGAGTGAGTGAGTGAGTGAGTGAGAGAGTGAGTGAGTGAGTGAGTAAACTAATTCTCCTGTCATTTGTACAGTCAGTGTTATCTTTTTGTAGCTCTGTTTAACTTCTGCGTCTTTCCTTCCTTTGTAAAGTTACTGAAGTGAATTCATGCACTTTATACACGTTGCCTTACAGAAGCAGAAACTGACATAAACGTAAAGTGTATTTCCCGTTATATCTGCTATAATCGATATTACTCCACATTGTTGATACAGAAATATGAACATACTATTTCTGCTTCATGTGCTTTTCTTTTCCCTAAATTAAACACATACCCGGGGTAGATGTGACCTACATTCTGCACAGAGCTTCTCTTCAATATGCGATCTTCATCTGTTCTGATTGTCATGTCCTAATCAAACATGGCTGCCTCAAAGCATTTAGGGTTTTTATAATATGCAAGTCCCCGTATCTTGTTCGCTTTGTAGTTATAGTCCATAACTTTTAATAAAAGGGAATGGGCTACGTGAACCGTGTAAGAGGGCTAATACGTATCAAGGGTATTGACCGGTTGCGATGAATTAGTGCTTGCAGCTCATATCAGATTGGAAACTTGATTATTACACAGTACCTCCCGAGAATATTATACTTTTTTCCCCCTCTCCGTTCTCTTCTCTTCTGTGAATTGGGATTTGTTTAATTTCCAAGTTACTGCGAGCTGAGAATCCATTCCAGCAGTGACTCTGAGCTGTGTGTGTAAAATGCGGAAATGGAATTAAAATCGCGCAAAGCAGTCTTGGTGTTTTTACGGTTAAAAATGGCAACTGAAACAAAAGAATACTACAAGCCCTTATGGGCGTAAAACTCTCCCTTGTACACCAATGTAAAGCTTGAATTTTATTGACAAGTTTGAATATAGAACCCTCTACCACGTTTAAAGCGAAATTTAATTTTTATTGGACGATAATCCGTTCAAAAGCAAATTACGAGTTCCGTGCAACTGGAGAATTATTATGGGCTTACTTACGGGAAAAACGAAGTCTACAACGAAATCCCAATTTCAAAGTACTCGTATTATCGCTATCAATTTACGAAACTACTAATTCAAAACATTGCGGCTGCTGGCTAAGTATTTACGATATCGCAAATTCCAACTATTGTGACTATCTGCGAAATGTTGAAATATTACGGAAAAAGAAATTTTGAATCGGAAAGCCAAATGGTATAAAACCTAAAAAAATTCCGAGTCCTGGGCATAAGCAACACACACGTGACGCAGGAAGCTGCAGTATTACTTTTTAGAGAGCGTTGGAGTGCTATTATTCCCGGGGGATTCCCTCTAGTCCGATCAGGGGGCTGCCAGAGCGCTTACCGGTCAGGTCTCTGCAGGCAGCTGATCTCAATATTTGCACTGTATAATATGTTGATCTCCTTGGAGACTTGTCATACTCCACGATAATGTATACAGACTATGATCTCTTTAACCACGATTTATCACCTGCTCGGTGTACTGTACACTTGGTCAAAATGAAAGTGGCCGGCGTCTGAGAGACTAAGTTCGAATCGGGTATATCCGTGAGCGCTCGAGACAGCCAGGCTTTGTTCAAAAGATTCTGTATATCGTCGTTGTTCCTGCAGTAACTCATATGTGACATATTTATTGATTTTCAGATTTTTGCTTTATTAAATAACTTAAATAGTGATACAGCAAATAATAAAATCTCCTATTTGTAATTATATTTCTTTGTTTCGAAAATATAAGAATTCACAGTCTCCTATGTACTGCTGTCATAGGATGAATAAATGTGTTTTTTCTTCCTACTGAAAAATTGTATATTTTGCATATAGGACTTATTGCAGGAACGACGACGATATTATTCTAGTCGTTATAATGGAGAACACAACTTTTAATCACTAAAAACTTCCGGGAAAATAATTCATATATGAGATTTAAAACAGACATCGTTCAAAGTGTTTAAACAGTGAATATTGTAACACAAATACTATAGGTATACTGTATAACAGGTTCTCAAGTGGAGTATGACCATTGCTCGTTACAATGCCGTTCTGACTGTAGTAAAACTTTTAGCATAGTGGTAGAGCGTTAGTTGAGTATTCGTGAGGTTGCAAGTTCAGGTTTTCGTGGAACTACTAAACTTTTTTTTTTTTTTTTTTGCCTTTTAAATACGTCAGTGAAAATATAACAGGTTTTCATAATTTTTTTATCTTTAGAATACTTTTCGTTTTATGGATTTTTTTTTTCCGTGTTAATAGAAACTTTTGACGCTAGATGGAAGTAACACTGAAGACGACAATTAGAGGCATTTTATATTAAAATGCTGTGTTAATTATTTTATTAATCCCTGCTGGTTTGCACTCTATTGTCTAAGGACATTCGGTAAATATGTTGACGGTTAAATAATTGGCAATAATTAATTTGCAAGTTGTGCTACAGGGAATATGTTTATTATACTAATCTAAATCCGTGATCATCAGTGCCTAAACGTAGTAATTGTAAACAAGAAGAAAAACCATAATTCTGATACCAAAATATATTCTGATTTCCAGGAATTATAACGACAAATTTTCACCATTTTTGTAAATAACTGTAAGTAACATGAAGTAACGTACGCAAAATTATTTGATTATATTACAATAAAACGAGTTGTAAAAAATGAAAGAAAGGACAAAACAAAAAATTCTCTACGGAGATTAGAAGCATGCTGTGGAGGAAGCCCAAATCAGCGTTTTGTATTATGGAGTTAACTAAAGCGGCGCACGGAGTTTTACGGTAGTGAACTGCGCGCTCACCCGAAGGGGCTTAGAAAATTTTCACTGCTCAAGAGACCGGCCACTTTCATTTTGACCAAGTGTACGATTATACTACTAAATTACGTATTTAACATCACTTTTCAGTTGAAGGTATTGCAATTTGACATTCTCACAGTGCGATAACAAAAGTGCACTTGTGTGAGATAACCGAAGTATTTGAAGAAAACCTGCAAAAATATCAATCTACTCCGTTTTATTCTTGGTTCTCTTTAGGTGAAAATGCTGGGAGCGTTTATTCCAGGCCCTTTTCAAAGTCCGGTTTTTCACTAAATTCAAAGAATCTGTGATCACAGGGCAACAGTTCTTCAAATTTATGGCTTTGTAAAATGCACCTGCACAACGCAGCAGTAACTGAACTGTGAGTGGTAAGTCACACTGAGCGTATTCCGAATCTCAGCGCTGAGCAATCTGATGACATCACGGTGTTCCGAATTTCACCGATGGCGTCACTGATGCTCCACCGGTGTCGCACTGGTGCCATCAGCTTGCAGAGGTGGTGGCAGTCTCCATCAGCCGCCATCAGTGAATCTGATTGGTTCTTGTATAGGGCGGGAATTAGCAGACGAATGACATCGTGCACTGTTGTGTCATGGCGGTGTGTTCTGCTGTGTTGTTTGTAATGAGCACAACGTAAAAACAATACGTTAATGGCTTATGAGCGAACATGTCAACGGACCAGTTATTACTACCGGTTCAGGAAATAAATTGTTTATGCTCTCTTTTCTTTGAACGAGATGACAGTACGGAAATTTCGCAAAATTTTGCTAGCATAGCAAAGACAATGACTTATACAGTCGCCATGACAGCCATCGATCCTTCCAGCAGTTTTCTTTCTAATTCGCTGCAGCGTGACGTCATTGTTGTCCACCGGTCCGGTGAGATTCGGAATGCGCTGACTGTCTTGACAGGAAGAAGGGTGGCGGAGAGGAGCGCCAAGGTCATTGCTGTGCGCCTAGCAACCGCATAAAACAACCGATACGTTCTGCAACATATTGCGCAGTGTACTGGAGTAAAGAAAAGTATTTTCTGTCACTGAATAAACAATTAATACATTTCCTGAAAATCGATCAGAATATTTAACATTCGGGTAACTGGATTTACAGTCAGCTCTGGATATAGTGAACTCGGTTATAGTGAACATTCGGCTATAATGAACCCAAATCGTGGTCCTGACCCGCATACATTAAAAAGTACATTAATATTTCCGTTTATAGTGAACCCTCACTTCGGTTAAAGTGAACCTAAAACTATAACTTCCCCAAGACAATGTAATTTTAAAATGGCCAAAATGGTAATTTGGGAAACCCTTTCTCCTATAAACTTCCAAAAATATGTTCAGAACAATATCTCAAACCTTCTACTCCTCAAGTGCATTGAAAGACAAATAATTTGTTTAGCTTTCTGGACAGCTTGAAACATGTTAAAGAGAACAGTGTACGCAGTGAGGGATAAAGGTAGGATTAGTTCTGACTCCTTTAAAAGAGGTTATTAGAAGAATAGGAAGAGAAAGTGTTTTCTTTTGTAAAAGGGAGTAGAGTGATGACCAATGGGTAAATACAAGAAGGATTACAGTATAATGGCCCTCAACCCTTCCTCCCGCATCTTTGTAAAAGTGAACCCGGGGAAATTCCAAGGCCGAGTACACAGTAGCATAACTCTAGTGAGAAGAGGTACAAAATACGTCAGTGCCTAGTACCTACATGGCCAGATTAGATTCAAGTTTCAAACTGTGAACATCAGCATGTCGAAGCGTAAAGTTTTGGAAGTTGGAAGATACAGCGAACATTAGTACTGATATTGAAATACTGGTCCACACCTGTGGAGTAGCGGTCAGCGCGTCTGGCCGCGAAACCAGGTGGACCGGGTTCGAATCCCGGTCGGGGCAAGTTACCTGGTTGAGGTTTTTCCGGGGTTTTCCCTCAACCCAATACGAGCAAATGCTGGGTAACTTTCGGTGCTGGACCCCGGACTCATTTCACCGGCATTATCACCTTCATTTCATTCAGACGCTAAATGACCTAGATGTTGATACAGCGTCGTAAAATAACCCAGTGAAATAAAAATAAAATTGAAATACTGTATGCATAGCAACGTCAGTAGTATAAAAATAGACACTTCGGTTTTAGTGAATCTCGGATATAGCGAACGAAATATGCTGGTTCGCAGAGGTTCACTATAGCCGGAGTTGACTGTATATTGTTTTTATTTATTCCATTTCTTCTATTTATCATGCTCGATTTTTATTGCTCTTCACTTTCTCTTTTCTCCTACATATTCGTCTTTTTTGCTTCCAGATGACCATCTTTCTACGTGTTAACTTTTTTATTTAATTTGCAAGAAAATCTTGCATCCTATTTAAAAACTACAAAAGAATAAATAATTCTTTATCAGTTTCTGTAATGATACGAGTAAAATACAGAATCATACGGATAGCACTTGTCGAGTAAAACACTATTAACAATTAGGAAAAAAATAATTATTTTCTGAGAAAAGTTTTCATTTGGGACTAATATTTACTGCCACTCTGTGTATTCAGTGATTGTTCTAGTCCGACAGGTGGTCTGAGTCGGTCGTGAATCCGATACTGGCAGGTGAGTCATCCTGCTTCAGTCGTGAAAGAGGCATGACCGGAGATCGAACTCGAGCCGCCTGGTTAAAACACCAAAGCGCTAATGCTTGAACAACAGACACGGCATGGTCACTACAACGTTCCGAGGGCCTCTTATTCAGGGACAGGCTCGGTACTCAATTTGACAGGTCGGTAGGGGCTATTCTAGAAGTTGTGGCAACAGAAAAAATCCCAAGCCCTTATTTGAACCAAGACCTTCCAGACCACGACCAGTTACTGTATCAACTGAGAAATACTCAGCCGCCCATTATGTGTGAAAATGCAATTTACTAACACCAACAAAAGTTTTGTGCGTGTTGTGATTCTCGTGGTATGTGCCTTGCATTAGTGAAATCAGTGCTTTTGTAATATGATATTTGTACTGTCTGTATGAATGACTGTATCACTTCTTGCTTCGACATTTCTCATTCTACGACCTCCTTTGTCATCTCTTCTTCTTGACAATTGTCACGAAGTTCATTTATTTTTCCCTCCATCAAGTCAGAAAGCAAGAGAGAATGAAGTGTTTCAGCATAAGAGTGAGCTATGTTAAGGTGTTACAATGCTTAGACGACACTTTTATGCTTCCGATACTCTTCAAAGTCTGTGATAAATCTTCTTGGCAATTATGGAGAAAAGTTCCGATGGAAGTCTCAGGTGCAACCGGAATACTCTGAGAAAACCTACTCCGCATTCCTTATCTCGGTAGACATATCACGGGCTATAGATATCCGATTCAGAAGCCGTCTTGGTGAATTATTTAGATGCGATTTAATCAGCTGTCAAATGACTCATATCACAAATTTCTCCAACGTTAAGGTGGCACTCCACTAAAAGTGTCAACTTTTTTCATAATCATTTTTTCAACCAAATTTTGAGAGCTTGTTCACTATGTAAAAGACTAACCAAATTTTGAATTCCCAAATGTTTTTGGCTTTTGATTAATAATGGTTTTAGACAAGGTTGTCCTTTATCGACAAATCTTTTTAATCTATTTATAGATGGGATTGTAAGAGAATGGAGAAACAGTGTGAATGGAGGTATTGAAATAAAAAATACAGAATTAAAATCTTTATTATTCGCAGACGACCAGATACAGATGGCTACAAATGAAGATTATGTACAGAGAATGATCCACTGCCTAGATAAATTAATTAAACAATACCGGATGAAAATTTTCTACTAAAACTAAAATTATGGCATTTAAAGGAAAAAGTCCGGTAAGATCAAAAATAGTGGTAGATGACATAAATATTGGACAAGTGTCATAATTTAAATATTTGGGATGTACTGTCTCTCACCAATACATAATAGATTTTATTGAAAAAATCAACAAATTTAACTACATTACAGGAACATTAAGGAGAACACTTAAACATAAATCACGCAAAGATTCATATAATAAAATTATATAAATCAATTGTGCCAATATTTAAGAAAGGAGACAGAAAGGATTGCTCCAACCATAGAGGCATAAGCCTGCTGAATACTGGATATAAAGTGTACTAAAAAATTATTATAAAGCGACTAAATGTAATAGCAGATACAATGCTTATAGAAGAATAAAATGGCTTTAGAAATAATAGATCATGCATAGATAGTGTATTTTCCTTGAGCCAAATAATTGAAAAATACAGAGAATATAATATCCCAACTTGTATAGCTTTCATCGATTATGAAAAGGCCTTCGATACAGTTAAACGAGAAAAATTATGGGAAATATTAATAGCGAGAGGAATCCCAAAACATTTAATAATAACAATACAAAATTTATATAAAAATACTACAATTAAAATAAAATTAAACAAAGGTATCACTAATGAAATTAGAGAAATAACAAGAGGAGTAAAACATGGGTGCCCATTATCGCCTACTTTATTTCACTTTTATATAGACGAAGTCACAAGACAGTGGCAGATAAATTTAAAATCAAATTTTTATATAAATAAGGAATATTTGAACACCTTAATCTTTGCAGATGATTAGGTAATATTTTCAAATTCAGAAGACAACTTACAGAGGGCCCTATATAACCTGAACATAATAGCTAAAGAATGTAACTTAAATATTTATTTAAGAAAGACAAAAGTTATGGGATTCAAAGGAAAAACACCAATAAGATTAAAAATAATCCTTAATGATGAACCAGTAGAACAAGTGAACCATTTTGAATATTTAGGCTGCACATTATCATATGACAATATAAATGATTTTGACAAAAAAATATTAAAATTTCAAAAACTAGTAGGAACAGTTAAAAGAACCTTCGTTAACCCTTTCTAACCCAAATTAAATATACAAGCAATCCATGTTGAAACAAATAGCTGTATTAGGACCAATTCAGTGACCAAGTTACGGGAGTGGCAACATTTGAAAGAAAACTATATTGATGAAAATGTATTGAAATAGAAGTTATCCAGCAAAATTTACCTTCATATGTAACACACAAGTATATAAATGCTATAATGTTAATTATTGCCATATGGTATCTATAGGTAAGAAAGGGTTAAGAAGGTAATGACAGATACAGTTCTGAAGTTTTACAAAACAATGGCCATACCAACATTGTTATATGGCTCAGAGATTTGGACCGTAACTAAACAGCAAGAAAGAAGAATGGAGGCAGCAGAAATGAAATTGTTGAGACCATTGGCAGGATATACACTGTTAGATCATAAACAAAACAAATACATTAGACAGGAATTAGGCATTTCAAATATAATTGATGTAACCCATACCTATATAAATAGATGGCACGAACATGTAGAGAGAATGTCATCAGACAGAGTTCCAAGAAAACTGCACAACTATGTATGTAGACCCATGGGACGACGGGATGTAGGAAGACCAAGACGACGATGGAGTGACCAGTTTTAGAGTTCAACTACTATTGGGACGGAACAGGCCGGACGGCCTAACCCGTGATGTTTATGATGATGATAAATCAATGGCAATACCGACACTTACGTGTCAGAAACATGGGTAATGAATAAAAAACATATTTCAAGAATTCAATCAGCAGAAATGACATTTTTTAGATCCATAGCTGGATATACAAGGACATCATTTTATTTTTACTAACATTTCTAATATTAACCTGGCTATACCTTTGGATCAACGGTTGCTACCCCCTTCCACGATTGGAGTTCGATGATACTGACGTAATACACAAACAAATCACTTTACTAGGTATAGGAGGGAAGAAAAGTAGTTCATCCATTTACGTAAACTAGGAAATATCACGCTTTTGATTTTGATAATTTTCATTAGGTTTTTGTTTAATCAAAATACAGTACAGTATTAACAGTGAGTGTTTTTACTCACGAACTGAGCTGTCCATTCGGACGTATTCAGTATGCAGTATATATTATACTTTCTGCAGCACATTAGCGTACAAAATAGAGAATGAAGTTAAATTGAAAAATAATCATAATATGGATATTTAAGCACATTTTTCAAAGTTGTGGCCGTTCATTTCGATACAGGCTTCAGTTCTAATGTGTGTAATTCCAATTACCAGTTTCGTCTTTTGTACTAGTACTCATGTTGACATAATTCTGTACCTACTCTGTAAAAGATTACCTTACGTACTGTAAATTCAATCTTCACTTCTGCTCGATCCGAAAAGATAAAATTACTCAGACATGCTATCTACTGTCCGTCCAAGTGGTTATGTCGCATGATCGTAGAAAGGGGGGAAATCACGTGACAGTTAATTACTTAACGAGGCCCTTTTATTTAAGTTATTTTAAACAGTTGTATGGGTATAATATTACGTAGACGTCCAGTTCCTAACAGAAATTAATGTTCTCAGAAAAGAGATAAGACAGCCCAGCTACTAGCCTTTACAGAGAGGCGAATAGAAGCAGGTGGGAAAAATCGGAATGCGACGTAAGCAAATGGAAAACTCAAGTACAATAAAAATTGAAGTAAAAATAAAATGATGTCCCTGTACAAAACTAGATAAGAAATGTTACACGGACATTTGACAAGAATTACAAACAGAAGAACTGAATGAAATAATTAATAAATTTAGGAAAGACTGGCGACTACATGTAGATAGAATGACGGACAATAGGCAGTAGATGCTGGTTCAGTGGAAGAGAAGGCCTTACGGCCTTAACTCTGCCAGCTAAAATAAATCATTATTATTATTATTATTATTATTATTATTATTATTATTATTATTATATTTCCTAAGATGGCCTTGAAATATCAACCTAGAGGGAAAAGAAGTACTGGGAGACCTAGAAAGAGATGGTCTGAACAAATAGGAGCCGGAACGGATTGAAAGTCCAAACCATGAAGTAGAAGAAGAACAATATTTTTTTTAGAAACCTTTTCAAACCCAAGTTTTTAGTGGAAGATCTCAATTTTTAAACTTCCCTTTTTTCTGCATTCACAAGAAATAGAGAAATATTTATTTGCATTCTTTTCATCAAATATCTCATTTATTCACTCTCAAAAATTGTTTTGAAAATGTCATGAAAAAATATTAATGTAATAAACTAGCAGCATTTCTTATAAAATAAATGCATAGACACATGCAGCTACCTCATAAATACTTGCAGTAAAAATTTCATCCAGATTGACTAATATTTGGTGTTAAGAAGTTTATGTAGAATCAGGAAAGGTAAACTTACGGAAAAATGGATTTGAAAATAAAATTAATATTTATGTAACACATACCTATTAAAATTCTCCTTCGCTACATTCATCTAGTCAGACAATAAAATTGTACATCAAAGAAGTTGCCCACAACATCCACTCCCATGAGATTGCAGAAAAAACATATGACAAGGGACCTTCTATCAATACTGTACGTAACAGACCCAGAAGATTGGCAGTCGCGCATTTCCGCCTTGCAATTTTACTGACTGCTTGGCGCAGCATCTCCACCGCTTCGGGATTTATCAACTCCAACCTGTACCCTTTGTGACCTTCAAGAAGCGATGAATAGGGATCATCTCCAACGCTGCCCAGCTCTAAAATCACTTACAGAATGTGCCAGATATTGGAAAGCGAGAAGCCTTATGCCTCTGTTTAGTAGTTCTTAGTTTTTAGTTCTCTAAGGATTTTGTTTAGTTTCTTCATTAGATTTACTTTTAAGTTGTATCAAGTTATATTGTTTTAATCTTGAGGTTGTGTTTAGGTCAAAGATAAGTTATCTATGTACCTGTCATTCGAATAAATAAATAAACATTCATCTAGTAACTTCAGGGAACCAACTTTAAACAAAAAGTTACTAGATTTTTATCAGAAATTTGCAAAAAAGAATTCTTTTATAAAAAAATAATTTTGGCAGCTCTTTGAGTGCCACGCCCCGTTATAGCCTTAATTAAAGAAATATATTTGCAATGAGAATTGAACTAAATCCATTTGGGGTATGGAAATATACATTCTAAAAAAAAGTCAAATAGTCAATAAAAATATTTTGGAAAATTTTCATGATTTTCAGTGAATTGATGTATACGAAGTGTATCAGAAGCATTCAACAATACTTTAAGATTAAAATACACAGATGTGACTTGATATACACTGTAACCGAAATCGAGCGTCTGTGAGGATATTGACGGCAAATGTGAACGCTCCATTTTTCTGATGTAGGTTAGCTCACTATTTCTCTTATCTACTCTGTTGTAGGCACATACTCGATATTCAAAGTATGTTACATATCGCAATTGTTCTAATAAGCGGTAGTGCTTCCAACCCGCACACACAGCGGAAGCTTAAAGACACAACAAAGGCACTAACGAGGACCTCTTGAAAGCAAAAACAGAAATTCGTGTTAAATTATTCATATACTCGCGAAAGTTCGTAAACACCGCAGGAATGGCAAACAAAAGACGAGGCGAAACAACAGAGTGAAAATTGTTTTAGCGACTGCGTTGCCAGGCAATATCAACTCGTCTAATTGTAAACTGACGTGTGTTTTTTAGTTCAACAATTTTTCTGTTCATATTTATGTAAACATTACAGGTCAAACTTCTTATATTGTTTTATTTGTATTTCTCTCGATTCTCCACTAATTAATTAGTTTTTTATAAAGAACTTCTCTTTTATGGCTACGAGTTTGCTGAATCTATCTCCAACTTAATTAGGATTGTAATTAATATTTTTGTAACGTGTTTTATAACGAACTTTTAGACGAAGAACCATACAACTCACTTCCTTTAAGCAATGGAGAAAAGATAGACAATAGCCCAGATCATATATGTAACAGATAACTCATCGCTATGTTAAAATCGGCAGCACTTTGAAGAGAACAACCCCCAGGATCGCCACCCGTCCGCCATAAACGAACATGAGACGGCAGTACAGTCGCTAATGCAATTCAAATGGGAATTATGACGTGACTCCTTAGGCCCGTTACACAGTCATCCGTATTTTACGCGCTACGGACTACGGATCCGTAGCAAAATACCTTACATATATGGGCGCTTACACAGTTCTGCGTACTGTACGCATCCGTAGGATCCATACGGACGTCCCGCTATGCGCTACGGACTACGGAGAAGAGATGAATACCTTGGACAAGTGTGGGCTTACACAGTCATGCGTACTACGCATAGCGTAGCGGCATAATAAGCAGTAAAATTCATGTTTGAAAGCATTATGATTTTGGATGCGCAGCTGTTATCAGCCAATTAGACAGAAGACAATGTTTCTGGGATCCTTTTTGTGAATAATACAAAAATAGAGGCATCAGAAGTTGTGGCGTGATATGTGTGACATTATATTGAAAAATTTTGAAGAAATGGACAATAACACACAATGAAATGCAGATGAGTGATGAAGATGAGAGAAGACATGGCAGAAGTTCCAGAAAAAAAATCTTCCGTTGAGGATAATTTAGTTAGCTGTTGGAACATTTTTCAGAAGTAGAAACTACATTATTGTATGGAGTATGGAAACACAGTCTTTCGAATACAAAACATGAACCATCCCCTTTTATTCCGTCCTTCCCATTCACATCACTTAGTCTGTTCATTTGCCATTTTTCGGTGGGCTAATATTCAGAAAAATCATACATCAGAATACACAAATATCAGTTCATATTGTCACACTGGAAACATTTCCCAAACAGAACAATAGTCTTCCTTGATGTCAATTCTCCGATCTCCAACATCCTCCAAAGATACTCTTTCACTCACAGGAATTTACCTATTATGGGCAACACACTACTGTATATAATATATATAAAACCTCTTATCTATAAAATTAGTTAAGGAATATTTAATTAAGGTACCTAGTCAATATAAATATTTCCTCAGTGTATTTAAAACAGATTTAATCTAAATCAGTGATTCTCAACCAGGAAGGGGGCTGCAGCCCTGAGGGTGACCGACCAATTGGTAGTGGGGTGCAATGAAAAAAAAATGGTGGTAATAATAATAATAATAATAATAATAATAATATAACAATTTAAAAAGTTCTTCTTTGAAAATTTTATTATCTGACAATTTTACATTAAATTAATAAAAGCTAATTAAGTTTTTTTTTCTTTTTGAATTGATACCAAATTTCATATCACTACTTTGTATGTTCCACATCTCAGGCCAGGGAGCCGCACTAAAGCAATGTGAGGAAAAAAGGAGCCTCAAAATCAAAAAGGTTGAGTAACATTACAGTAGTCCACCGTTGTGGAATAATGGTCAGCACGTCTGGCTATGAAACGAGCGGGCCCGGGTTCAAATTCTGGTTGGGACAAGTTATCTGATTGGGGTTTTTCCGGGGTTTTCCCCCAACTAATTGAAGTAGAATTGCTAGGTAACTTTCAGCGTTGGACCTCGGACTCACTTCGCCATTATTAATTCAGATATCATCATCATCATCATCATCATCATCATCATCATCATCATCCATACACGGTGCAGCGTGCTGTACTTGTACAAGAACGCGGCAGTTCGGCTACCCAATCATTCACAAGAATAGGGTGGTAAGCACAAAAAGCTTCAGGCTGCAGTGTAAGCCTTCGAGTCCCTCCCCCGTACAAGAGAAAGGAAAGACATTACAGTACATTCTACACAATCTACACCTTAGACTTAGAGGCCAGCACTAAAATAATGTGAAGAAATGAGAAATGATGAGAAACTCTGATCTATATAGATTATAACAAATGTAATTGATGGTTTTGTAATTTGTTATAATGAACAATAAATAATAAAATGTCGATTATAAATAATTTATTCGTCTGAGTAATTTTTATCACCTTATGTTAACAGCAAACCGCTCGGTAGGACATAATTATGTAGATCCAGTTCAAGCTGCATTTATTGTAATTTTTCCAATTGTTCATCAAACGATTGAATAAACATGCGAAATTAGTTAGAGGAACTTTCTTTCGGTCTCGCGCAAGTCACTATGTAGATTTATAAAAGCTTCCTTCAGGATGTTTAGAATTAGTAGCGGGTGAACACAATATTGTCTGTTATGCACTCTTTTTAATACAAATAATGTGCAGCCGAAAGCTTTCCTTGAAGCACGCTCATTTTGAAACAAACAAGCCGACTGTTATAATTAATCTGCTACGGATTTGCTACGCGTGACTGTGAAAGCAAACTGCCTACGGATCCGTAGTGCGTACTGCGTAGCATACGGATAACTGTGTAACGGGCCTTATGTAACAACTAGATGGCAGCGTAAACCTGACAAAAGTTGTTAACCTCAAAGCCTATAAGGCCGACCTATCTGGGTATATATGATCTAGGACAATAGTAAACTGTTTAATTTGTTGTAGGGCCTATATTCTAACGCGTTAAAAGTTAATTTTACAGTGTTATTATCCAATATATTTTTTTTCAGGAGAGCTATTTTAAGCTCCTGACATTCAAAGCTTCATGAAACAATTTGGAATAGCTTCATAGCAACCTCGTGGAGAGGAATATTTACAATTTTGTTCGTTTCATATATGCAGACAAGAACTGGAACAGAGTGAAATACAGATTTCTTTCTTTATAAAAAGTTGCTTCTCAGACATCGATATGTCAATTAATATGACAAATATGAGGGAAATGACGGGCAGTTTCTAATACAATTGAAAGAAAAACTTGTGTTTTGTCTCATTGTAGATGCTACTTCTTTTTCATATGGATTCTATCAGAATATTCTACTTTAGAAGAATTAAAATATCTATCGGTGTTTTAGATTAATTTATAATGCTGTTAGTACTATCATAGGTGTATCGGGTACACAAAATCAGATGTACAGGCCGTTACTGTAGAGTAAAACTGAAGCTTATCAACCCTCTCCGTTCACTAAGCTCTGGATGCCAATCTTAAAACAGCATGATTTCTTTGAGAGATTACGTAATAGAGCACTGATCCTGCCGATCACTGGTTTAAGCGGAACACAGATACGATTTCCACTTGGTAATGTCCTTTACTCGAATACCACCGAATTGATGTGCAGATAATTCGCGGACTGTCCGTAATTCCTGAAGTCTACGAACAGAATTGGTAATTGTGGCATGTTCTCTAGATATAATGTTCATTTTTCAGTAAAGTTATTGATAAAATGTATCTCGTTAATCCGATCCTCAATAATCCGGCCTCTCAATTATCCGACCTCCTCCTTCTAATGTACTTTCTATCACTTCTACTGTCACAGTCTTCTGGAAAATTTTCACCATGTGTTATACTGTATTATTTATAGGGGAAACTCTGCTAATTCCGCAGTACGGGTAATTCCGCAGTAGTGCATATATGATTTTACTGCGGTTTTACAATAGCGTGAACGTAAGTTTTGAGAGGCTGTCAACAGGAGGCAATACAGTGAAACATCGAAAGTTGGCTGTTTTTCTTGTTTTGCTACACAGCTATGAAGAAAGTGAGTTTTGTTACATATAAATTGTTCCTTTTATGTTACTTTCATAATGTATTTTATAATTATTTACGACTGCGGAATTAGCCAAGCCCTATTGCGGAATTACCCGAATTGTTCGTTTTCAACTGTAATGTATAAAAGGCGGAAAGATGTGCATTATGCCTTAAATTCAGTATCAACGGACTATACTGTTGTCATTCACTCACGTAAACAGCGGCAAAAGAGTACAGTCTGGTAATGAGAACCTCAACACTCCATACATTCGATCTATAAATACTGGAATGAAGTTGTAATATAGTTATAATGATTTAAAAACTTACCTCAAATGTTACCTGCCACCGCCTGATGATTAAAGGATGCATTATACTGAACCACAATATACATCCGTAAATTATCGAAGGAGAAAGTTCGACATCTCACACTCAAACAGTTTTTCAACATCGAAAAGCTACTTTCCGTGTCATAAGATGTTAGAGGTGCAAATGAAAAAAGCGCCGTGGTATCGTCGTTTTTCCCTCCACTCAAAATGTTACACATAACTGTATAACCGGTTTTTTTTTCTTTCAGAATTTGTGGAATTTTTCTTTCACCTTTTCACCTATAAAATGTGGATTATCAAGTTTTTTGAACGGAATATTTGCAGAAATCATCATATTACATAAATCCACATTAAATTCAGACCGTGTATGTTTTTCATTATTTGATGTCGAAGACTTTTGTACGTTTTCGGTATGCTTCTTGCTGTTATAATGCCGCTCTATGTAATATTTCCTACGTATCTTAATTTCACATTTGCACAAGGCACAGAAAATATTTTCCCCTTGCGGAATCAAAATTTCTCTTCCGTATTTATTTCTTAGACTGCTTAATTCCAAATCCTTCGACTTAGGTATTTTAAATCACTTTTACACAACACTAGCACATTCACAAAGTCAATAAACAATATTGTAAACACCTGGCTTTCTTTCCCATACGACTAGAAGTTGACACTGAAGATCGTTTGTTGGTTTCTACTTATACTACCGCCATCTCGTAGTCCATTTATGTTGTCGCGCATGTACCTGTGTCGTCATCCATACTTCAGACCAAACTAACTTGTATCGCGTGGTAACGCACATTTTACCGCTCTCTAGTAATGTATGTACAACTATATATATTTGCATTTTAATAGGTCTCGCTATCTCATTTGGTAATTAAAGGTTTCATCCATGTCTACATACCTTGATAATATTTTTCAATAAACATTTTGATAAAAATATAATAGATTTATTTCTTAATATTGCGAAATTAGCCCAGTCCCCCCCTCACATATTATATACTTATACAGGTTGGAAGGGAACGTATTTGAATAATTCACAGAATAAATGGATCAAGTAAATGCGAACAAGTTTTGTCAAATAGGTTTTTTGATACGTCTAATAGGTTTGAGAATACGAAATTTAACGTGTAGCAACACTGCAAAGAGTAGCAGTGCTCCTTGAGGTTATTGCTCCGCAGTGGGGGTGAGTGTAACTCCAATCATCCACTCCGCAAAACTTACGAGAGGAGAATGTAAACAAAAAAGTCTCATCAGCTAGGGCTATGTTTCGATCAAATTACTGTACATCGAGACGTAAAGTATTCAATGAATTATTACACAACATCTCTAACTTTAAATTTAATACCTTGAAACTTGTTTAATATTCATATTATCTGTTGATTTTTTATGTAATAGTAAGGTAACCTCATTCGTTAGACCAGTTACTGGATGCGTCCCCGAAGCTGTATGTTTTCAGCTATTGGATTACCACATTTCATATATTTTTTTTCTTTTCCGTATACGAAGAAACCGTAGAATATTAAATGAGGAAAGTTTTTCTTTCGAAATATTTTGATTGCATGGATTAATGCGGTTTTTTCTCGTATAAACTTAATTTTATATAACTGCTATGTGTTCATGTTACATTCCCGGATACTGAAATTAAAATGTACTCACGTTACACTTTTTTACATCCTCTACATATCGTTCTGGACTTACATGAGAGTTAAATTTATTTTCAAACGAACTTTTATGACCTCATAGAAGGGGTAATGAAATGTAGCACATCGCGAATGTATTATTGATGTCTCCGTACTAGCAGCAAATATAAGCAGCAGAAATAAAACGTGCTTGCTTTTCAGAAAACGAAGGAATAACCTCAATACGAATCAATTTCTTATATCGCTTATGGACGGTTTGACTGAAAAATGTTGAAGTATTCATTAAATATAATGAGTCTGTAAATAGCCTATTATAAATGAGTTACTCGAACGTTCAGTAGGGCTAATGATTCATTAAATCACTAACTTAACCTCTCTATGTCGAGTGAGAGGGATACAGAATCCGTAACTCTTTCCACATGTGCAGAAATATCGATATATTGGAAACATTATTTACATTACTAGAAACTGCGAATACCATTATTATTGCAGTATATCAATATTATAGGTATTCAAAATAAGTTTATCGTCTTCAGATGAAATATTCGACCATATTAGGTAGGGGAACGTTGCCTATATCATACCACTTTTCAGTCTTTAGTTATTTATTTCGAAATGGGAAGGAATTTTAGTTACATATATTCTTAGACATTCAGACAGCACCATGGGACACAAAATATATTTTTTCCAGAATTGTTTAATAATTAGCTATTGTTTTTGAAAGGCATTATTTAAAACTCTGCGAGCGGTACGATTTATGCGCCCAGTTTCCCTAAATCGTACTTACAGGTTGCTTAAATCGTACCCATTTGTAAATTATACGTATAATTTTCAAAATAAGAACTACGTCAAAGGCAAGTGTCCTGACGTCTGTTATAGTAGGTCCAAAAAAGATATTCTTCAAACATCAGAGTATGTTGAACTAATTCTTTTTCTATTTCCCGTAGAAAAGCTGTACGCCTCCCGTTGACGGATCCATTTGCAGGACGATCCAGACCTCTCTTCACCTTGCCCTTAAAATGTCGCTTGAAGTCTGTTTTGGAATATCGTACTTCATTCAATTCCATTGCTTCGGATCGAAATTCACCCAATGGCTTAAGTAAAACACTTGATTCTCATTTTCTATACAGTGAAACCTGCCTTTGCGGTCACTTCATTTAAACGGCCACCTGACCAAAAGGCCAATTTTCTCTGGAACCAATTGGATTTTCCATAAGATCAATACAAATTCTCTCTTTATTTAGCGGCCACCTCTTGCGCCGACCAGCGGCCGGGATCTATTTGGTTTGGAACCTGACTATAACAGTCACTGTCCAACAAAAAATCTTTTCACGGATACTGTCTGACCTATTTTTTCAATGGTTAGAGGGCAGGAAGCAATGTCACGAGGACAATAGCTAAGTGTACAACAGTATACCCTCCATATCTTGGGGTAGTTGGTTACTATTTTATGACTCTTTTGTCACTTTCCACTCCGACCCTGCTTAGCTATAATTCTTACTCGTTTTTAAAGGATTGAAACACTGACTTTTTCTATCGAAAATGTCACAGTATGTTTTAGGTCAATAGTTAACCATTGGAATTTTTTATTTTTTTCTCCTCTTTCTATCTTTCTCTATTTGGGCCAGCTTTTACGAATTCTTCTTCTTTTCATTCAGTTGATTCAGAGTAATTGTGAAGTTAGTTTGAGAGAGAAATCATATCTAACAATAAATATAGAGTGGTGTTAAGTTTAGAGGTGAGACGAAAAATAATTGAAGAAAGTGAGAAGGGAACATGTGCGAGAAAAATTGCAGAAATATTCAAATGTGGAAGGACACAAATAACGAGTAACAGTTTCTATTTGTATTTCATGTAAAATTCCCTAGATAGTTTCTACATGTAATACTTTCCTCAATATTATAATGGTACGATTTCGGCGCCGGTACGATTTAGGCTATTTTCCCCTCTATTATGCAACGAGCCTATAATGGTACTGATTAAGACGCGAGTTTCTTAGTTTTCATACGAGCGTTTTAAATACCATTATCGGCAAGATGCATATGACTGTTTTTGTTCGACCATAATTAAATGTCTAAGTTTTGAGTTTTTACAAATATCTTACTTCGCTACTTTACTGATCATAAGTGTATTTTCAGCGTGTTCTCGATTATTGCAGCAGATGGCAGGCATAGGCCATGGGTGTCTTTTCAGCGTGCAAAAGATGCCAGAAACGAAGCACTTTTGCTTCTACACAGTATTTATCAATTTTTGCAGGGCTTTGGTTTGGAGATTTTAACCTCAAAGCAACACATTAAAACACAGGAAATGAACTCTGTTATTGTTATTATTATTATTATTATTATTATTATTATTATTATCGCGTCTGTAATTTTGGTTTGCTGCTTTCAAGGCTTGCGGGTTGTTGTGCATACGGTATTAATCAATATCGCATATGCTTAGTTGGAAATCGATTGTTGAAATAATATAATGGATAGCAGTACTTTAAAAGTATGGATTTTAGGCGCTTATAACCTAGCTTTTGGGCATCTAAAATAGGCCTGAATTTATCAAAATAGACACTAAAACATAGATGTAGACACCTACTACTAATTCCACAATTTGGGACATCTGGCCGACATCTTCGGCTGACTACTAATATCCAGAATACAAAGCAGAGGTTAAATTAAAAATAAAATACAATATGATTTGCGGAGAAAATACAAAAAATGATAAATTTAAAATAAAGTATAATTTGATTTCGGAGAAACATGAAATGAAAGTGCAATCAACGATAGTGAAAAGAAGTAAAAAAAATTCAAGCAGCTAAAAATACTATTTTATGCAGCTAAAATGTAATTTCCAACCACACAAATTACAGTAACTATAAAAATGCAATTAATTAGTGAGTACTGAGTATTAAGCATTACGGCATACTCTGACGAAAACAGTAAAAAAAAAAAAACAATATGTATATTGCGATTATAAACTTCATTTTTGTTAAGTCTTAAATTTTATGAATACCGGTACGTAATTTTTAATAAATTCTTGGCCTCTTTGCTTTATGGCTGCTAATACATAAGCGCTCATATTATAATTTAATTAATTAATTTACCAATGAATTTACAATTAACGCGTTATTCATAATTGGCACTGCAATACATAACAACGTTTTTCTCTAATTATCTATTGTGAAGCTTTGCCTTTTATTAGACAGAACTATTTTATAAGCGAAAACATTTCTTCCCAATGACACCGAAGCAATGGATGCATATTTGCCGTGCTGATTTCTTTATAGGCAGCTACATCCTACCCATTCGTCATATTCCTACTGTCTAATCAAGTGCTCAACAAAACCAGACACCTTCCACCTTCCTACAACCAAACTATTACAGGATATTTGAACCAAACCCACCCCATGACAATCAAAAGTTTCTCTTTCACTGCTATACGAAAATTAAAAAATGTATACGTAACAAATATAAATAGGCAATATTAGGCTCTAAAGCCTTAAAAGTGGTCTCAGTGAGCAAAATAGGCATTATAGATACCATAAAACCGCTTTCTTTTCTTTCTTTCTTTCTTTCTTTCCCTTAGTTTAACCTCTCCCTTGTAGGTTCATTTACACGACCCACGCCACCCGGGCCTTACAGGGCCGCGACCTGTCGGGAGAGGAATTAAACTGTGGATCACATACATACTTTTTTGACCACACAAGGACATGGAGGGCCTCCCCGGACGAGGGATCAGCTCAGTGCCAGGGCCACCTTCGATACAACACAAACATTTAAGACATTACACAGCATTCACTCACACAATATGAAAGGATTAAGGGAAGGATCGCCGTCCATGGCCGGACTTTCAAGAGGTACAATCCCGGCATTTGCCTGGAAATAACTGAGGAAACCACGAAAAACCTCAGGATTGCCGGCCCCTGGGATCGAACCCCGGACCTCCCGAATGCAAGGTCAGCCCTCTACCACTCCGCTAGCAAAACCGCTTTCAAACATTCATATTTTATATACAATGTGAAGATATTTAACTAGTTTCAGCTTATCCCTACAGGAAAAAAATACGCATTTAAAGTAAAATCCGAGATGTAGTTATTAAGGTACAGTTACGTCACATGTAATTACCAAATTATAGTATGATCGAATAAATACAATATTAATAGACGAAGAGTCTATGGAAATCAGGTTGATTTCTTTACAATCTATAGCGAAGAAAAGTTTAGGGACGTTTTCGCTTGAATGAAGTTGCAGTCAAGTGTTTGGTAACAAATATGCAAAATAGCTTATCAAATTTTACGCAAGTTTGAGGACGCTGACAAAGTATTAATAGTTTTTAAATTTTATGCAACTTTCTCATGAATAAGATTGTGTTAATACTTAGATTTCCGAATTAATGTCATACATCACAGCTACCATCTACCAGAACGGAGTAGAACTACTTCCTCATTCGTTAAATCCTTTGTCAGTTAACATTTCATTAAAAGTAACCAAACTTTCGAGAAACCGAGAATTCGGAACTAGTAACTTTTAGGATTGGTAACTATGACACTGAGTCATTATCTCGTCTTCCCAGAAACCGGCCATAAGACAACAGAAAACAAATGAATACGGTAATTTGTGTGCTTGATATTGATGTCTCTGCCAAGAAAATTCAAACGATTAATTGGAATTACGAAATAATAATTGATATCTTCGCGGTAAAAGAAAATATTTGAATTGAATATTATAAATTGCGAATTCATTAGTTAAATTTTTCTGACAACAGGAAACAAATAAATAAATGAAATTTTTACTTAATTGCTTACGTTTTCCTCATAACAAAAAAGAGAATTACCTGAATTATGAACTAATTGCTTACATTCCCCCG
This sequence comes from Periplaneta americana, assembly GCF_040183065.1. Taxonomy (NCBI): domain Eukaryota; kingdom Metazoa; phylum Arthropoda; class Insecta; order Blattodea; family Blattidae; genus Periplaneta; species Periplaneta americana. Next base: position 120,629,815 of record NC_091122.1, read on the forward strand.
GGAACAGAAAACAAATAAATAACGACAATTACGGATTAATTAATTACGTGTACTTGGCAACGAGAACAAATTAATAATCCCATTTGCGAGCAGATTACTATAGTACGTTCAAAATAACAACCGCTCTTGATGTAATCACTTACGGAAGTGTAAGTAAGCCAAGAAACGAGTAAACTTAGCTGCGAAGGCACTGTGTATTTCTATATAGACCTATATTGCACTTGCAAAATGAAAAAAAATGACACCGAGTATCGTTACATGTTCTGAACAGTTGATTATATGAATAATATAAGCGTAAAATACCTTGCTGTATACTGCACTATCGAAAGTCTCTTTCCGGCTGACGTCATTTCACAAGTAATATAGGGTAAAAATTTGTAATATTGTGACACTAATAATATTAGACTATGTTAGTTCTTTTTGAGAATTTTTTACAATTTTACTGAGCGAGATTGAGAAGCTTTTGTCATCCAGTCTACTGTCAAAAAATCTGAAAGTTAGAATTTATAAAACAGTTATATTACCGGTTGTTCTGTATGGCTGTGAAACTTGGACTCTCACTTTGAGAGAGGAACAGAGATTAAGGATGTTTGAGAATAAGGTTCTTAGGAAAATATTTGGGGCGAAGAGGGATGAAGTTACAGAATGTAGAAAGTTATACAACGCAGAGCTGCACGCATTGTATTCTTCACCTGACATAATTAGGAACATTAAATCCAGACGTGTAGCACGTATGGGCGAATCCAGAAATGCATATAGAGTGTTAGTTGGGAGGCTGGAGAGAAAAAGACCTTTGGGTAGGCCGAAACGTAGATGGGAAGATAATATAAAAATGGATTTGAGGGAGGTGGGATATGATCAGGCTTCGAGACTTTGGACCCGATACAATAAGTTTACTGTGCATGCACTATAGGTTGTTGACTCGCTGCAGGTAGGTAGAAATGTGTTGAGGTAACAACGTTGCTATTTAGAGTGGAGTACGGTAGTATGGGGAAACACACATATGTACATTCTGAAAGTAAATATACATTACACAATGATAATGTCAAAAGAATGTGAAAAGCATTTATTCTCCTGCCTTTTATAAGCATTTGTATTTAATTATACACAGTGTTAATGGTGGAAATAAGCATGTAGCAATTTTAATTTTTTCATTTATCCTATTGGTCGTCTTTAGGAAGTGCAGTTACAGTATCGAAATGCAATGTTCTACAAGATACATTCTCAGTGTCTCAAACGTAAATCTTTTTCGGTTATCTGCCAAAGTTTGTGCTGTACAAAGCTGCGCTCTATGTCGCATGACATGATAGGAGCAAAACGAAAAAACCTAACATCATTGCAGTCTCTAAGAGACAATCCTTTATTCTCGAGTGACTCTATGTCTACTAATTTGCTGTTTATGTTACACAATGTTCCATATCCGTTATTTTTACAAAAATTGATTTCCACATCTGTTTTACACGTTCAGTAACCGGTGTACTTGATGGCTCATTAATTCTCTGCATCATTTTCTAAATTAATTTGAGGGTTTCCGGCATCTCTTGCTCTGACTTTTCTAACCGTGTAATAGTTTCAGACACAGTTTGTATGAAAACCAAATTATTCGTCAGAACCTTCAAATCCAGAGCCTTTTCCTTTGCGTATTTGTTGACATCCATTCTACAGTACCCCCACCCACTGTACGCTTTACCACTAGACTCAGTACGCCGTTATGCGGATTTCCTGCTGGACTGCTCTATTGGGTCCGAAATCTCGAAGCCTGGATATGATGGTAGAGCTCAGGATTAATCTTACTCAGGATAGGGACCAATGGTGGGCTTATGTGAGGGCGGCAATGAACCTCCGGGTTCCTTAAAAGCCAGTAAGTAAGTGAGAGGAAGATCAGTTTTTTTTTATATTAAGGAGATGATCGTGGACAAGAGTCTGCACAAAACCGGTCCTTCTCTCGCTCAGTAAAATTGTAAAAAATTCTAAAAAAAAAAACTATCATAATATTACTAGTATCACAATATTACCAATGTTTACCCTACATTTAATTTAATTTATTGGTCTGACCCAATATTTTGGGTTTGCCCTGCGACATAGAATAGCTCACAATAAAATTTAAAATGAATAATTATATAAACATGTTTGAAACAAAAGTGATTAAGACATAAGAAAAAAAAAATAGAACCTATTGACGAAATATCACTACAGAAAATTGTATTATGGTGGTGACGATGGCATCTTAAAGATCTCTCTTCAGCTTGTATTTTTGCCTCCACTTTACAAAGGTTTTCCGAATGGTGCCTCTCGCTCCGAAGAAGAGACCGGTAACTGTGATTTTTTCAATGTTTTATTTCGCTGATAGGTACTGAATCGTGGGCGCGTAGATTTTCTTTTTCTCTTCGTTCACTTCAGATGGTTGAGTGGCTGAGATTTCAAATCTGATCGTATGGTCAATTATTTCGGCTGTCTGTTTATTCCTATTTATAACTATGATATCGATCCTACGATTGCTCCCACCATCAGCAATACAATGAACTTCCTCGTGAACGTCTAGATTTTTGGATCGAAGTGCAACTGCGATCATAGAACGTATGATGTTGTGACGTGACTAAATATGTTAGTGGTATATTGAGTCTCACTCCTTTTATAATAGTTCATTTTTAAGAAGTTTCTTCGGTGGTTCATCCACGCATAACACACACATTTAAGAAGGATGATAAATGTTTGGACGTGAACCCGCTCTCTTCTATTCTCCGCCCTACTGTGTAGACTCGGAGACTGAATTCACAACAAGTAGCCTATTAGTTTTTCCATAGATTTTCCTTATCGAAAAGTTGTGTCGATACTAAATAACAATTTCATATGTCAGTTTATTCTGCACTGTAAAAAACACGAAGAAAAACGTTAAAGTTGTATTTCATTGTGTATTTTTATTTCAAATAAAGATTGATTTGAATGAAGGAGGAGTCGGCCTGGTTAGCTCAGTTGGTATAGCGCTGGCGGCGACGCTGATATAACCTCGGCAGTTGGGAGCGTCGTTCAATAAAACATAACATTTAACATGACCCCCTGTAAAGCAACTGTGAATTGTTCAATGGTTGAGCTGTTTGGATTTTTTCCATTGCTAATTGAGGACTTCAAATGGTAAACCATGAAAGTGCCACAAAAAAATGTTTCTAGTACGACTGAATGTATGTTCCAAGCTGAACACCTCCATTACCGACGATACCCGTGTTGTTTAGTTCTGAAACAACGTGAATGAACACTACATAAGTGAAGAAAAGGAGGAGGATTTGGTAGCAATGGTCCTTTTTTGCCTGAAGATAAGCACAAAAAGTTTTATTTGGAAATGTGTGGGCACCAAATGGAGTTTGAAAGTACAGCCAGCGATGAAGACTTGTCAAGAGATTTCTTCTCGACATAGAGAGTTTAACTATAGAGCTGGTGTAAACATGTTATTCATAGAGTGTATTAAGTGTAATGTGAATAATAAATGTGTTTAAAATGCCAATAATATTGTGGGTTTTGTGAAGTTAAAAGTAAAGGACCTGCACCAGTATCAGTAAGGTAAGAAACCATGTAAGTGCCTTTACTCTGCTAATATGTTTTTCTATAATACTTACTTACTTACTTACATACTTACTTACTTACGTACTGGCTTTTAAGGAACCCGGAGGTTCATTGCCGCCCTCACATATGCCCGCCATTGGTCCCTATCCTGAGCAAGATTAATCCAGTCTCAACCATCATATCCCACCTCCCTCAAATCCATTTTAATATCTTCCCATCTACGTCTCGGCCTCGCCAAAGGTCTTTTTCCCTCCGGCCTCCCAACTAACACTCTATATGAATTTCTGGATTCGTCCATACGTGCTACATGCCCTGCCCATCTCAAACGCCTGGATTTAATGTCTCTAATTATGTCAGGTGAAGAATACAATGCATGCAGCTCTGCGTTGTGTAACTTTCTCCATTCACCTGTAACTTCATCCCTCTTAGCCCCAAATATTTTCCTAAGAACCTTATTCTCAATCACCCTTAATCTCTGTTCCTCTCTCAAATTGAGAGTTCAAGTTTCACAACCATATAGAACAACCGGTAATATAACTGTTTTATAAATTCTGACTTTAAGATTTTTTGACAGCAGACTGGATGACAAAAGCTTCTCAACCGAATAATAACAGGCATTTCCCATATTTATTCTGCGTTTAATTTCCTCCCGACTGTCATTTATATTTGTTACTGTTGCTCCAAGATATTTTAATGTTTCCACCTCTTCGAAGGATAAATCTCCAATTTTTATAGTTCCATTTCGTACAATATTCTGGTCACGAGACATAATCATATGCTTTGTCTTTTTGGGATTTACTTCCAATCCTATCGCTTTACTTGCTTCAAGTAAAATTTCCATGTTTTCCTTAATCGTTTGTGGATTTTCTCCTAACATATTCACGTCATCCGCATAGACAAGAAGATGATGTAACCTGTTCAATTCTAAACCCTCTCTGTTATCCTGAACTTTCCTAATGTCATATTCTAGAGCGAAGTTAAAAAGTAAAGGTGGTAGTGCATTTCCCTGCTTTAGCCCGCAGTGAATTGGAAAAGCATCAGATAGAAACTGGCCTATACGGACTCTGCTGTAAGTTTCACTAAGACACATTTTAATTAATCGAACTAGTTTCTTGGGAATACCAAATTCAATAAGAATATTATATAAAACTACTCTCTTAACCGAGTCATATGCCTTTTTGGAATCTATGAATAACTGATGTACTGTACCCTTATACTCCCATTTTTTCTCCAATATCTGTCGAATACAAAAAATCTGATCAATAGTAAGAATTTTGTTTTTGGCACTTTCATGGTTTACCATTTGAAGTCCTCAATTGTCAAAGTTATAGCACAACGTTTCGAATGGATTCACTTTTCAAAACGTTGTGTTATAATGTTGACAATAATTAGCAATGAATAAAGTCCGAACAGCTTAACTATCAAATAAAGATCCATTAATTTTATTAAAATTGTTTGTCATTCGCATCATCCCCGGATGAATTGACTGGTAGACATTGAATATGAATAAAATCCGACCAGTACTTTAGGATAAATGCTATTCGCAGACAGACAGACGCCATGCTCAAAACACTTTTCCCGTATTAAGGATGGTGAAAACGTGTATACTGTGAAGATCTTGAAATCTGTAACTTATTTATATCGCCACGCGAACTACGAATTAGTTCACTTTGTCTCCCCGCTAACATGAAACGAATGACGTTACAATTATTGATAGAAACTTTCATTGATCTCATCTGTCTTGTGGCATTGTGGTCGCCATGAGAACCGACCATATGTTGGAGATCTGCCAATATACTATGCACCGTGGTCAGCTGCTAATTGACATGTCAACAGACTGATTTGCTGCACTTAATAATCTTGACATCTGTTAACGTGTTAGACGTCATGTCACCGTGGGATATATACCTACCAAGACGTCTCAATGCTGTCTGCAAAACGGTCGTCGCTCTAACCCTATGAGAGACGGAGAGTTTCCAAGAGCTTTTGCAGGCATAAAACAATTTTTCTTTAAAATATCGATTTCAGCATTTTATTTTATCGTCATATCGTGGTCTAATTGACAAAGGAAAGCTATAACTTGCAAAGTTCATAAAGTTATTGTCAATTTGCCTAGGAGTAAAATTGTTTGAAATAATTTTGTTTAATGGTGTACTTGTGCTTTGCAAGCTTCCGTAAAAATTTTTCATTATCGTTGTTAGAAAATCATGGTTTTAAACCTTTATTACCAAATTAGTCGTTCATTAACGAAATATAATTTTGGGAATAACAATAAAACATATGAATCAGGGATTCCAGAAACAACACATGTCACTATTTGTGGCGAAATGAGTTTATTCAAGTTTCATGGACTATTGATATAGGGCTATCATTCCGTGCAGAAAGAACATATGTCAGTACAGCCATGTGACATTTGAAGACCTGTGAAATCCTGGAAGCGCGCAGAAACAACTTATGTCAAAGACATGTGCCGACACATTTATTCCATTGCAGACGGCAGACATCTACGACACAAAAATTGATCCCACTGAATGACAAATATCTCAATTCTCGTGGTGAATACATTGAAAAATAACTCTACAATTGCTACATCTGTTCCAATAAAACTGTCCATGAAATTTTGTTCTCTTTCTGTAAACGGACAGACAGAAACTTATTTTTTACGGCCTTCGTAATTGTGCTCGAGCGGCCAAAATTTGTTTAAGCACTTCTTTTGGCATCATTAAAATAATTGAAGAAAAAAGATTATTTTTTTTATCTGCCCCCAGGAGAATATTTGTAAGTACAAAGCAGAATACCATATTTACGTTCTTCATTGGCATATCCAGACAAAATCGTGCCAATTCAACTAGAGAAGCTTGACGATATACGCAAAATAATGCGCTACACATCACATAAATATCAAGAATTTTACAATAATATTCTTCAGTGCCCTATTTTGGCAAAATAAGTTCATTTATATGCTAAACTTATGCATTAACTACACAGTAGGCCAATGCATATAATATATCCCTAATTTGACAAACTTCAGTTGAACTGAAATTTTTATAGTACAATATTAATTCCTTGCAGAAACAGCACATGTCAAGCTAATATATATTGGTTTGTTTCATTAACATTTCATTAGATTCCAATAAATCTGGTATAAAACGACACATCTATTAGGCTTCTGTGTGAAGAAGGCAGTACTATAACCATTGATGTGGTCTACCATCAGTAATACCATCTTTGTGTGTACTGAAATAATTTAGTTTTCATGACATGTGCTGTTTCTGCAATCCCCGATTCATATGGTCAAACCATCGGCGCAGAAAGAACTCGTTATTGAGAGTTCGAATCCCATTTGAACTGATTGCCTAACTGGATTTATTCATAACTATAAAGCAAATTTCAGGTAATGTCGGTCTTATCTCATCTCATTGTCACCAATTCAACTCGCACTATATACTCTCTTAGTTGATATAACGTCTTTAAATAACCGCCTAAAATATGTGGAGTGTCGTTTCAAATCGTATTAAATGCAGAAAAATAAATTTTACAGGAAACGTAAAAAACGTTTCACAGCTAAGATAATGGAAAAATTTATAATATCTTAATGTCACATTTTAGACATTGTGAAATGACACTAAATGTAATAATCACTGACACTGATTGTTTAATCTAATGCATGATATTGTCAATTGAAGTTTGCACTTAATACGTTTTGCACCGACATAGTGTATTTAATACGTTTTGAAGCGATTTTGTCACATAATACGATTTGCATCTATAAACCACGCTGAATTGTGCCCTGTCATTTGTCAGTTTTTCTGTGGTTCTTACAGCAGCATACTACGTAGGACGATACATCAATAGTTTTCTTTGCTTTCTGCTGGAAAATAATGATAAGGAACGGCGAGTTTCCTACCTGAAACCCTTCGAACGGAGCTGCCTAAAGAGACATACTTTGGATCGTGCGGCCACCCGGGTCGATCCCTAACTCGCATTGAATATAAATTTTAAATAATTATGGCATCTACATGGTGAGCACAAAGTTCCGTTATTCCCTTAAATATCTGAAATACCTCAAATATGCACACTATTGATGTAATTCTGATCATAATTCAAACAACCACAAAATAACCACTGTACACTAACTGTGTATACCTAAGTATCTAAAGAGTCAGTATGTTCCCCATTATTCTCATGACACAAAATAATATGGACAAATGGGACTTTTTGCCCATCCTGTATATTTTATTCTTTAATCCTTATATATATCATTCATCGGCGAACAGCCTAATACATTTGATGAACTGTCGAAATTAAATTCACTGATAAATGTAGTGATACAAGATGCCACTTCAATAGCGCCCGCCCAGCCTGTGCTTCATTTCATGTAAAGAAATTTGGCTTCTGTGAAGCTTTATCAGTTACACAGAGAGCATAGAAAGCTAATTTTCTTGAATAATATACTTCACCTATGCTGAGTTTCGAGAGCGGTTGCAGTTGCTGTAACAAAATGACTGTGTCTCATTAGGTTCTGTTCTCATAATTTTATGGAACGTATTGGCACGAAGCTTATGTGCGCCTAAATCGACTAAGAGCCTAGTCTTTTTCACTGTATCATCGCAGTTTCTTATTGGGAACAGCATGTGTGCGTAATAACTGCATTCATCATTGGCCGGTGTACAAAATCCTATAGCCTATTGAATTCTGTCCGAGAAATATTTGGAAAAAAAAAAAAAAAAAAAAAAGAATCTTTTTACTCTTAAGTCGGGTATTAACACTTTAATTGTACATTTTGAAGAGCTTTGTAATATTTAAGTCGGAAGCCAAATAAAGTCTCTGACTTTTACTTCTATTGTAATATGATTCCCTTGCTCTTTCTTATAGTAGGTTATTTTACGATGCTCTATCAACATCTGAGGTTATTTAGCGTATGAATGAAGTAAAGGTGATAATACCGGTGAAATGAGTCCGGGGTCCAGCACCGAAAGTTATCCAGCATTTGCTCATATAGGGTCGAGGGAAAACCCCGGAAAAAACCTCAACTAGGTAACTTGCCTCGAACGGGAATCAAACCTGGACCACCTGGTTTCTCGGCCAGACGTGCTCACCGTTACTCCACAGGTGTGGACCACTTGCTCTTAATTTAGAGATAAATTACACTACTTCCCTCTTCTTAGCCACATATAGTGCTCTCTTTCGGGCACCACCTCTCGTCTATCTGGTTCCCTTACTGCTCTTAATAGATTTTGCTATTGTACATACCTTGATAATCACAATGTTGTAAAACAGCGGGAAACTCAATAATGGTGGGAAGATACAACACGCTGGCCAACGCTGTCCATTTAAAATTTTAACTAATGGAAGTTGCACATAATACGATTTGATCCGACACATCATGGAAGTTGTACATAATACGATTTGATCCAACACACAATTTTCATCATAGAAAAAAGACGGGAAAGAATACGAACTGCTCCAATATGAGATCAGGGTCTTAAAGAATACCGTCTCAGCTATGCGAAATCGCTTCAAACTAAATTTTGACCGAGAATGTATTTAATACGTTTTGAAACGACACTCCACATATGTGAGAACGTGTTTTGTTTACAGTATTAAGATTATTTTTTCCTTAGCATTTCCAACAATTCAGCGGTTTTGCTACACAAATACCTGCCTCATCTTTCGGTAGAGGGCAGCATCTTCGGGTTTTTTTTTTTTTTTGTTACTTATCGGACATGTGGCTGATCTGTCGCGGAACATACAGGTTCTACCAAAAGCTTAAGGACACTCCTCCATAAGTGATATTTCACTCCTGTCCTCATACGTATGTGAAACTCGGTGATGTTTATACAGGCACCAAATGCCTGTGAAAAATGATGTTTTCACTGCAAACTCAATCTATCTTGCAAACTGTGGCTTATATAACAATTTTTCTGTTATGGAACTTATTGAACAATTAAATGTTTCGTAGAAAAAAAATAATTATTCCAGAATGGGTTGACTTAGATAAATGAGTTTTGGAATGGAGTTAAATGTTATCTCCAGTCATTCTTTCACATCCCAATAATCAGAGACTTCACGTCCACACTCACTGAATTTCGACCTATTTTCATTTTTTTCAAGGAAGAAATCCAACCTTTCCACACTTGCAGCAAACCCCACAGCTGATTACTAAAAATGGAGGAAATAAGCTGATTAACCAGTGTTACCAACTGCCAATATTATAATGTAAATAGCAGTGGCGGACCCGGATCCACTTGCAGCGCATTTCAAGCTCAAAAGAATTTTAGAAAATGAAAATTTTTCGTAAAGGAAAAAAAAAACAATTTGGATTACAATGTCTGCACGAACTGTCACAATTTTTTAAACAGAAAGTAATAATTTTACAAGAAGTCTTTCAGATATGTCTAACTCTATCTCAAAATTCACTGATCTAAGTCAACCCATTCTGGAATAATTACACTGATCAACAAAATTAAACATTTTTGTTAAAAGATAAAGAATGGGTGCTTATAGCATTTTTCGTGCTGATTTTAGATCTGTTTTCAAAATTTTTCTATCATCCAGGATTTTTGAGTAATTATATGAAATGTACTTAAGACTTTTCTAGTATTGATACCTTGTAAAATTTTACCTGAAGTCATATTTATTTACATAAAATGTGTGGGAAATAGATTTTAGGCTATACTTCGCTTGAGAAACATCTCTCTTGAGCGCCCAGCAGTAGTCTGACAGAATATTTGGGCTCCATTTTTCATGGTAGTGCTTTTCCATTTCAGAAAAATCCTGATGAAAACGCTCCCCATGTTCGTTGCTCAATACTCGAAGATTTTGAAGAAAAAAAAATAGATGAGAATCCAAGAAGTTATTTTGAGAGATACATGATACCGCATCACGTTATAGTTCTGAATCAGCTCGCTGAAAACTTCCCTGTAATCTTCTGATCTGTGGTTCCTAGAAAGTAACAGTCTGTTGAATGATCCTTAGGTTCCCGGCATATCATTAGAACTGGAAAAGGCATATGACGGGATGCTTTTAAGCAACCAGATAGGCTAATAGAAGCACTTGGGGCACAACAGATTTCAGGGGCTCAGTTGCTGTCCTCATCTATTTTGCAATCAAAAGAACACTCGTAAGCTCTTTTAACTAGTATAGTAAAATTTACCTGTGTGCTTTCAAAGTTAATGAACTACAAACGTAATAAAATGGTTTGTGATTTACACAGTATTTCGAGGTATGTTTCACTTTAAATGATTCTTTTACCACACATAAAATTAGGACAAAGAAAATATGAGTTATGAGATTTGTTTCATGATTGTAAGTTCCAACTCAACTGAGAATTAATACCAATTCTCACATTATTACGAGGAATAAAATTCATTTTTATGAATTGTAACATTATAGGCAACAGTAATTTAAAATGTTATGTCATTTGTTAAAACAATAAAATGAAATATTTGAAATATGTTCTTTCTGTTAGCATGTTAAGGACTGTATATAGCAATACAAATAAATCAATTTTTCTAAAATTACAAAACATGGTGGGTGGTAGAAAAATTCTGACTTCATTTTTGGAATCAGCAGATGAATTACATAAGAAACAGCGGAAATTGTACATTTAACAAAAGCATTGTTGACTAGTGTCATTATAATACGGATAATACGAACTGCGATACAGATACATCTAAAGTTCCCTTGACTGTGCGGCAACTTCTTCACTCCGTTTGTACTGCGGTGTGTATAACCATTATTTCTCAGGCGACCTGGCAAGAGATTCAGTCTTTCTGTAGTGAAAAATGAGACCTTAAGGCCCAATTGTATAAAACTCCCTGACTAAAGATCAACTTTGATCGTAGATCGAGAAGTGAACCGAGTTCAGACACTTCTTCTATTGTATAAAACTTTTCTGCGCTCAAATTACCTTGGTTCAAATGCAATCTAAGTTCACGTGAAAAGGATCTGGCAACATCGCATAAACAGGTGAAATACGTGTTGCGCGGACCATGTTATACAGGTTTGTTCAGTATTGCCAATCTAGCGACTTCAACTCTTTTTCAACAACAATTTCTTTTAACTTTTATATTGCTTAAATAGGGATTTAGTGACCTCTTTAGCACCCCAATAGTGACAAAATTTAATCTTTCTTTGTTGATAATGAGAAATCTAGCGACTTTACAACTACTTTTTGGCGACTTTCCGTATTACACTCTGTTGGAGACACTGGCTTTTTTTTTGTGCAATGTAAATAATGGCGGACAATAAGAAGAAGGTTGACTGTTCTCCGAGTTGTTAACATGTTATGGTGTTTGATACTGCTAAACATAATAAAGCTTTATAAAACGACAATTTTCGTTTAGTAATACAGTAAATTGAAAATTTATGAATGTACCTATCATATCCATTAATAATTAATGGTTGTTATAAACATAATATAATTATAGGTTATGTTATTTGATACTGCTGAACTCGATAAAGCCTTATAAAATATAAGATTGTGTATTAAGGCAAGAAATTGAAAGAAATATATATATAAATGTACCTATCATATCTATTGATATTAATAATAATGGATATTTTATTTGCACAATCTGTCACTCGTATATTTCAAACAGAAAAGAAATAACTGAACTTGGATCATCTAATTTAATCGGAGAAATTTCTTCAGTCAAAGTTGACTTTAGTTTGAGACAAATTAATCTCAGATTAGACTTTATACAACACAAAATTCCAAGTTCAGCTGAAACAAGGATCAATTTAACCTCTGATCTAAGATTAAATGGTTTATAAAGTCGGGCCTAAGTAGTTCTAATATTATACTGAATATTCAGACGCAGACCAGTGAAAAAATATCAATTATCAATTACAATGTCAAAACAGAATATTTTTAATATTTAATACAAAATACAGCTTTGCTACTACTGTTGCTGCAGATGATATTACTATCAATCTTGCTAGTACTGTACTGTTCTGATACTACAGATACTGCTACTGTAACTTCTTTTACTATTACTGCTGTTAGTGCTGTTGCTATTCGGACTATCACTTACTGTTGCTTCTGCTGTTACTATTACTTTTGCCACTAGTGTTACTGCTACTGTGGGTACTACTATTTTATTCCTAACTGTTACTGGCACTATTATCAATCCTGCTATAAGTACTGCTACTACTGTTGCTGTTATTGCTTACTGCACTATTACAAAATTGGACTGAGTTACGCAATAAGAAATCAACCGATAAAAACCTGTTTTCGAGATATTGACCATTGAAGTAAATCTGATTATTTATAAACATTTTATTCAAGTAATACTATAACACTCTTACTACAACAAAAAATACCACAAATAATAATAAAAAAAGACTAAACGATTTTTAATAACAGACCATCATTAGATTTAATATTGCAAAGCAAAATAAATAATTCAGTTTTATTGAATAAAAGAATTTTGCTTATAAATGCCAACAGAGTGCAAATATCGCATTCATGATTTTTTCTGAGTTAATCAAGTGAATAATAGATTTCTGCAAGTATCTCCATTTTTGAAGTTGTCGGTTGGTCTGTTATTGCTTAACTCCGTCCAATTAATGCTATAGCTATTATTATTATTATTATTATTATTATTATTATTATTATTATTATTATTATTTTACTACTACTGTTGCTGTTATTGCTGCTTCAATATACTTCTACCACTAGTTCTATTGCTGCAGTACTGTTGTTGCTTAGGACGAGAGATGTAAATGTATTTCCTTTGTTACATTTAATGTACAGTACGAGTACGAGTAATAGATCTAAATCTTTACCTCAAACATTATTTTAGTTGAATAACTGAACCTTTGGTTGGTTGGTTGGTTGGTTGGTTGGTTGATTACAAATCTATCAAGTGAAAGATGTCATCTACTACTATTATTTTTACTTCTGATAATGTTTTTAATGGTGCTTCTATTTGTATTCCGTTCTACCTAAGCAATAGAGATCAGTGTATAAAGTATATTCTAAATCCATACCAGTGTAACATGGAAATACCTATTAAGCTCACTTGGAACAAAAATCACGGCCTTCATACGAACGCTCCACTCAGAAACAAAATGTAGGTAAATAACCAAATTATAGATCAAGTAAGTTATTTTGAGTATGCTACTCGTTGATTGCAGTCTCGTAAATATCTCCTCAAGAGACTATTCAAATTCTACCACCTTATGGGCACATTGAAACGAATATTATATTCTAATAAGAAAGGGGAAGCCAGAGTTCGTTTTCAAATTTTACAACATACTAGCTCTTCCATCACTACTTTATATCTAGAGAGATAGGAAAGGTAAATACTTACAGTCTTACTAATAAATCGTGTATACTTTTTATACGAGAGTTATGCAGAGTTGAGATAGAAGACGTTACTAATAAACCATGCATAAGCGATGGATGTATAAACAGTCTGTTAACTATACAATGGGAATTCTTTTGTGGTAGTTATATACACGAAACCTTGTTTAAGTGTAGTACTGTATATAGAGAAAAAATGGCTGCCCCTCTAACAATTGTTCGTATCGACTATCATTTTATGATGATCGTTGCCTTGTAACCACAGAAGAACAAACCAAAGAGGACAGAATAATTAGAATAATATGGCTGCACCTTGTACTCTTTGACCAAAATATAGTGTGGTAATCGATCAGAGCCAGTTGTACTATCGATACTTAACACGGCACACTAGAGCGCTCTACCGGATGCAATAGAGAACCTCAGTTATTCTATTACCTTTCGTAATGAAGTAATAACGAAACTATGACGTAGCTGTGTAACAGTTGTACTGTTATACACGACGTATATAGTGATTGTTAGTAAGGAATTTACACACCACTTATAAACGAGCTACTTATTGTATAAGTACAAGACAGTTAGTCTGTAGATAGAGTTTTTATTAGTAAGACCGTAAGTGTGATGCCTTAGATGGAAACCCAGCAAACTTGCCAATTCATTATTAGCGAAATATTAACATTTTTCTGTGTATATTTTGCAAAAATTCCAGGTGTAGAATTCCACCAAGGTTCTTCGAGGGCTGTAAACGTCATGCAGTTAATACTAGGCCGTAATCAAGAGATATGTTTGATTTTATACTATATGATTTTCAGGGATGTGTAATTATTAGATTAAAATTTAAACGGCACAGTAAATAGAGTTCTGAGTGTAAGTCATGACTTTGCCGCTTGATGTCACTACTATCTCTCGTAATTAAAAAGGGAGGGGCCGGAACAGGCTGGCGATATCACTAATTGGTCCCAAAATAATGAAATTTATAACGAATGGAAATGATTTTTTTATGTCGCATGGTTGGACATCGTCTGGATCCATTTCAAAAGGCAGGAACTAATTGGTTATCGCATTATTTCGACATATGGTGCATTTTTTAACGCTTTTGATGTGTGTCGCGTAAAATAATTTATTCATGCTTCCTAGCCATTTAATTACTCTTGTTATGTTTTATTAATCTTGTTTATTGGACGATCAGTTGTAGAATATCGCTGACGTCCATTATAATCATTGATTCTTGTCCACGCAGCTAGTACCGGGTTGTTACTACGGCAACTGAAAAAATCAGCAGTGGATTAGTATGCTGTATTCGAAATTCCAAAGTTATGTTTTTTTTTTTTTTTTAACCAATATTGACGGCTGTGCTAAGATTGTTCATAGTTTTCCCGAATCTCAGTACAAAGTTGAGTTGTTACTAGGGAGCGGATTGTAGCATATTTGCATGTTTTACTTCTTACTTGCAAATCATAAGCTACCATTATACAGGGTGTAAAAAATATAAACAGCCAAAACATCCTGGCGATAGAGCATAAGACACTGAACAAAAAAGTCTAATAACATTTTTCTGTTACTTTTGTGATTTTCCTAGAAAAGAATGTTATCTGTGAATCCAATGTTTTTGCAAATTATAGTAGACTCTCATTATTTACTTCGGTCCGCCACGTACATTGAAACTGTGGTGATATTCTTGTTTACAAATCAGTGTACTCTGTTGTCTATTGTGGTGGTGTTGCACGGAAGGTCATTGTCAATAATTACGTTCGCACTTACTCGAATGATAAATATTAGACTACTATCAATCCTAAAAACATGATATTTTAGAAATTAAAACAAAAATAGAAGGAAAAGAAAAACAAAATGTTACTAAACAATATGTTCAGTAGACCGAGATGTACAGTCTGTATAATTCTTATTTATTTTAGTAGGTTATTTTATGACGCTTTATCAACATCTTCGGTTATTTAGCGTCTGAATGAGATGAAGGTGATAATGCCGGTGAAATGAATCCGGGGTCCAGCACCGAAAGTTACCCAGCATTTGCTCATATTGGGTTGAGGGGAAAACCCCAGAAAAACCTCAACCAGGTAACTTGCCCCGACCTGGAATCGAACCCGGCCCACCTGGTTTCGCGGCCAGACGCGCTAACCGTTACTCCACAGGTGTGGACTGCTGTTTAATTTTGGTAGTTTATATCGGTTACATTCTGTATAAATGCATTTAAAGTTGCTTGTAGCCTAAGGTCAAGATTTTATAGTAAATACATTATACTCGTATATGCACATTTAAGGGGTTAATGCATATTTCAGTTTTTAGCGCATATAAATGCATGTTTTGTTATTTTTTAGCAATGTGGTGCATAAACCATGATTAAGAATACGGAAAATCAGGAAAATTGAATATAGATGAAACTCAAGCATTGAGACGCATTACAGGAGTTTTATTTTATTTATTGCAATCTGACAACATGCAGACAGTACACTGTTGTCGGCGAATCATTTTGGACAAATACTTGGCAATCAACAAAACACTAAATTAAATGCAAATTTAGAATATTGGGATGTTATGAAGGATGAAAGTAGTGATTAAAATAAAAGTTACTAAAACAAGAAGACGCATGTGCTTAAAATTTTGTCACTAGAACGCTACGATATGATTGGAGCAGAAGTTACAGGAAGTGTTCGTAAGCTTCTTTGCACCCCCTAAACTCGAATTTCTTCACCTGTCAACAATCATATAGTCATGATAATGCAATTTTCTGTTGTTTTTTACGTAAAAAACATAGCAAATCAAAATATTTCATTTTATTATACTGACAAGTCAGAAATTTCGACAGTGTGTAGAGTGCATTGTATTTTAGAACAGCTTAGCTGTAAGAAAATTATTAATTTGAATTAGTTTTATCTACGATGCCTAACGGAAAATGTGCTAGAAGAATACTGCTTAAACGCGAGTTGAAGGACACGCAACTTAGCAACTGATGGTGCCTCAATATTCTTATGTAGGTATAACAAAAAAGCCGTCAATAATAGTAAATGGCTATTTTTTTTTAATTTATAGGGTGTTATTCATAGACATTTCGCTAGCCCGCGCTAGGAGCGTGCTAAACTAGCCGCAGCTATCGACTGGTTACTTGTATAGGATTCATTTCGTATCATATCATATCGCTAACACTGGTTTATGAATACGAAAAGCGTTAGTTCGCTGATCATCCACCGGAATGTCTATGAATACGGCCCTAAGAGTGCATATTTTGTTATTTTTAGTGTGCATTCATATTTTTTCATTCTTTGGTACATATGAATCCCCGGTAGTTATTAACTTATTACGTTAAAGTAGACATTATGCAATTCAGAAATAACGTTTTTGCGATTCAGTATCATCATCATCATCATCATCATCAATCATCGATGAAATCAGGACACGAGTGAAATCGAAGGTCTCAGATAAAATCTACGTCTGTATCATATACTAAAAATGTCATATGAGAGTATACAAGGTGAGTAAAAAATATGAAATACTATCTGTAACTTTCTTGTTTTTAAATGTATGAAGGAAGCCTATAGCATATAGAAAGATTATAGCGGTAAAAGGAAGGAATATTTTGAACATGTTTTTGAAAACTATGTTTTTCAATTATAGACAATGTGCCGAAGACACTCTTTTTATGCAACTATTTAGGCCTATTTACCTTTAATTTTTTGGATTCTTCAAGGCTAAAAACGTAGGCTACACGCTGTGTGAGACGACATTACGTAAGAAGCAGTTTTGTTAATGGTAAAAGGTGGAAGAACGTTTTTCTTTAGATGGAAGATAATCTGTTTTGTTTGTATTTTTTATGTTATATAATCCGGGAATCAATCGCTTCGCCAGTTTTTCTAGTCTCTTCTTCCTCCCTCCCAATCCTACGTTTGTTGTTACATAAACAGAAGGCAGAGCCATATGTACGTGTTGCGTGCAAAAATGATACAAGCCACATGCTTTGAAGAAATCTCTGTGACTACAACATTATACGATGCGGCATTGATGAGTACTTGTCTAACACAAAAAGAGTTACTGTATCGCAAAACAAATTTTACTCATTGCACCTATAAACTTAAGAAGTAAAACCGTTATAAAACAATTATTAGCCTTTAAAATTTATTCGTTTGTTCTGCAAATAGCACTGCTTCATTCGATGAAAACCTTTTTTCTTTCAATGTTTTTCTTTTTTAATTTCGGAAATATGTGATAGGTTGAGGCGACTAAATCCGACAAATACGAAGGGATGGTCAATAAATTCAAAACCAGCTTCATTGATTTTCTACAACGAATCACGGATTTCTGAGCGGGTGCATTTTCTTGCAAATGTAGCACAACTTCGGAAATGTTACCACAATATTTGTGCACATTTTTTTCCTAAGCTTAGTTAATAATGAAGACTGATATGTTCCTCTCATAGTTTTACCACAGTCTAGTATATACAGTCACGAAGCTTGGGGTGATTTTTTGCATTTCTCGCGATAGTTGCTAGCCTCTTGGAGCGCTGTGAGTACTAGGAACAATAGACTGTGCCACTGCCATCGTGATCTAATAGAGGCCATAAGGCAGACCATGTGACTCGCTTAACCCGATCACGCGGGCGGCGTTTCAACCACATAAATTAGTTGCAATGCATAAAGAGTAACATATATTTCTCTAAAAGTAGTGTAATTGCATTAATAAAATTTAAAACAACGATTGTGAGACACTTCAGACATAATTTACTTGCGAGTTAAGGTGTAGTATTATTTTTGATGTGAAAATTACGTTGTTAGTATGTGTAATACCTGCCTTTATTTCGACTAAATATTGCGAAATTCTTGTAAAATTATTTATGCACAATTCAATAATTTTCAGTTGTACCGCACGCATATTTAGATATGTTGAAATTATATGTTATGTTTACTGTACCAGTTGCCCCTTTCTGTCTAATTTTAGTGGCCCTGCCACTCATATGGAAATTATAGGTTATGTTTACTATATTTAACTTATATTCCTAAATTCGCAATTATGCATTATAATTAAGCATAATGTCATGTATGATACCCTCCCACACATTCAATTTGTCTGTATTTTAATATTACAATTGAGTACTGAATTATTGTATTTATCTACTACCTAAGAGGCGACGTAACACAGTCGTACGTACACTAATTTCATAGGAGTGGTATGGTATGGTATGGTAAATTTTTTGTCTACAAATTAAGGAAGCAAGAGGAGAACATTTTGAACATTTGTTACGAGTTTCTGAATTGATTAAAGTTGCAACACTTGCTACCAAGCTGGCATTATCTAACAGATGTTTCATTATGTTCTTTCATTAATAACTAAAAAACTGAGAATTTTCGGACATAGGCTATGTTTACATGAACTTTTTTTCTTGTTTTGGTGTGAGGATCAAGGTTTGTCAAAGTATTTCTAACACCCTGCATATGATGCGGTATTGATAAGTGCTTAGTCCAGTGACCGGCATGTTCCGTGCTCTGTGACGTCATACCACGGAGCCGCCACGCTCTTTGCTCGGCAATCTCTGCATACTGAGCACAGCGAGGAGAGAAGGTTCAACTGAACAGTGGTGGTACTGCGCCTATGCACTGACAGAGCGCGATCCATTCGTCTGAGGTAGTATGGGAACAGCACAATTACAATACATTTGTACGAAAACAAAACTGTACATCCGTGATAAGTCAATGTAACAAAATATTTTGGTTTGTAATCAAATTTAATATACTTATAATATGAAATTCATAATACAGCCAGCTGCAGAAGCGTTCGCATTATGTAAATGAGGCTCCGAAACTGCTATAAATATACAAATATAGAAATAAATAATTTAAGCAATACTACAACACTTTGTCTACTCGGAAACGTGAAAACAGTTCAAGTGTTTTAACAGACATTTTCCTACACAATATACAGATTGAACTACTTGGTGAGTAGTATGCAAAGTATATTTCAACTTTTGAAACACACCATCACTTTGTGTTACTACCGTGCCCAAGTTAAATGCTTTGTCTAGATCAAACTGTGTTATGGAGTATGGAGTCATGGCGAAGTGTTTGATTTGAGGCAAGCTGTTTCAGCATGTAAAGAAATTCAATATACAGTGCCATTATTCTGTACGCCGCACAATGATTATGACAAATATGGGGGAGAATATCGACAAATACTGGTGCAGAAATTGAAAGATAAATTGTTAAGTGAAGCTAGGGAACTCACTGTCAGTGAATCAATGGTAAGCTTAAGACTTAAGATATAGGATTTCACTAGCCACTGCAAAGAACATGCGTTCTTTTAATGACGGGGAATTTGCCAAGAATGTTGCCATCATAACCGCAGAGTAGTTATTCCCTAGCAAAAGACAGGAATGTGATTCCATCAATTTATCTCCAAGAACTGTCGTATCATTGCTGCACTGACGCCACTGCTCTGGTGCGTGATAACAGTAATAGGACTCAACTGCTCGCTCTTCCAAGCTCTTGAGGCCTGACTGGCTCTTACGTCATAACTGCAGCATCTGCCGGTCACTGGCTTAGTCTAACATGAAAAGAGTTACTGTATCTCAAAACAAATTTTACTCATTGAACTTACAAACTTCAGAAGTAAAACGGTTATAAAACAATTTTTAGCCTTTAAAATTTATTCGTTTGTTCTGCAAATAGTACTGATTCATTCGATGAAAACTTTTTTTCCTTTCTTTTTTAATTTCGGAAATATGTGATAGGCTGAGATAACTAAATCCGACAAATACGAAGGGATGGTAAATAAACAAATTCAAAGCCAGCTTCATCGATTTACTGCAACTAATCACGGACTTCTAAGCGGTGCATTTTCTTGCAAATACAGCACAACTTTGGAACTGTTACCAAATGTTTCTGCATGATTTGTTTCCGAAGCTAAAGTTAATAATGAAGGCTGGTGTGCTCCTGTCATAGTTTTACCTTGTTTTAAGTAGTTTATCGTACTTATTTAATCCTTATTCCAAAAAAAAAAAAAAAAGATGCGAGAATCTTTCCTGCTGATTTTTGGACCCGAAATTTCTTTGATCTGGGATAGCAGAGAGCTTTAGATTCTTCTCTTGTCTCTGGATCGTAGTAATGGGCACGTGATTCGTCCATGGCAGCAAAGTGGTTTAAAAATTTGTTACTTTGAATTGCTTCTTTTCAATGTTCGGGAATTAAGGGATCCATTTAGCAGATAATAAGTTCATGGAAAATTTTAAAAGTCTATGATATGCTTTTTAGCCCAATTCGTTGTTTTCTTTCCATGCTAACTTTAAGGGGTTAGGTACATCTCTCAGCAGTAAAATTTTCCTCCATTACTGTATCTTGTACAATAATGAAAATTAGTATGTGTAAAACACTGTCCTTCTGCTATATGAAAAAATATGGGTGGAGCGGAGAAAAATTCTCTCCGGCACCGGGACTCGAATTTTTCTCCGCTCCATCCGTCCTTCATTGTATGGTAATGCAGAATTCCTGCACGGAAATATCATATGTACTTCGATACATCATAATAATGACATGCGTAAAATAATCACTTAGTGATTTCAGACGGCGCTCATTCCTTCGGATCCCGGCCACTTAGTCACTCGTAATGAGTGCACCTCTGCACGTAGTATGTTGAACATTGTGCCACTGTCACACATCTGTGACACAGTGCATGAAGGAAACTAAGAGGTGGATTCAATCTGGCATCGGAACTGGAATCCGGTGTGGCTTAGTGGATAGAACGTCAGCACATAGAGCTGAAAACCCGAGTTCGAGTCCCGGTGCCGGAGAGAATTTTTCTCCGCTCCACCCATTCTTCATCATACAGTAATGCAGAATTCTTGCACGGAAATATCGTACGAACATCCTCACAATAATACTTCCATATAGTTTAATGTCATAGAGTTTACAGCAGGTGTTAATGTACAGTTTACAGTTATACATACAGTTTACAGCAGGTCTTCAAAGTGTCATTGCATTACATTAATGATGTCGTAACTTTCTTCAACGTGTAGGACTTTTGGTGAAGCTGCTCAAAGGCAGCGTATAGCCACACAATCAAGTCGTCTCTATTGTCAACTGGATGGTGCACACCACACTCTTCACGTGTCCCAAAGAAAAAAATCAAGGAGCGTTAAGTCGGGTGATCGCGGTGGTCACGCAATGCCCCCCCCCTCTCCCTATCCACTGCTTTCCTTACGTGTTGTTATGTGCTCACACAGCAAGAGTGAAGTGTGGTGGAGCTCCATCATGCTGGAAACACATGTCCCTTCGCACCGCGAGGGATACAGTCTGCTTCAGCAGTGGCATTGTGTTCTGAAGAATCTGAAGGTTAACAACATGTCAGAGCAGGTAAGGAGGCACGTTGAGGGGTGGGGATTGATGCGGTCGTAGCAAACAAATTACAGTGTTGCCAGGATTAACATTTTTCTCATGAACTTAGTGTGCACAGACGCACGAACAGGTGCAAGGAAAAGGGGTCGTGGCATTGTAAGCATTATCATTCAAATCAGTGAACGTCGTCTAATAAAAAATATTCCTTCATGCGAAACCTATCACTCCTGCGAGTTTGGTGCAGGATTTTTTAATCACTCTGTATGTTGTACGATACAGGTAATGTCCATGTTCTACTGGTGGATACTGAAAGCACAACAGAATGATCAATAACGCATTAATGGCATTTACTCTCTTTGGTATGAAAATGGACTCGCTAAGCCGCCCATACATAAAGTGTTCATTCGTGGAAAGCACTGATATTCCTACCACAGTGAATTAATATTTCATATTAATTAACATGACTTTTTCTCTTTCATTTCAGGTACGTCGCATATTGATTTGTAGCTGCCCGGAAATATGATAAGGTAACCATCTCATTTGCAATATCTTGTCTTTGTGTTGTGACAAGCGTGCTCACTATTGGCCTTGACAGAGTAACTTAATCTTGAGGAGCGGTGGATTTTTATTTTAGTTGGTTATTTAACGACGCTGTATCAACTACTAGGTTATTTAGCGTCGATGAGAATGGTGATAGCGAGATGATATTTGGCGAGATGAGACCGAGGATTCGCCAGAGATTACCTTGCATTCACATTACGGTTGGGGAAAACCTCGGAAAAAAACCCAACCAGATAATCAGCCCAAGCGGGGATCGAACCCGCGCCCGAACGCAACTTCAGATCGGCAGGCAAGCGCCTTAACCGACTGAGCCACGCGGTGGCTAGGAGCGGTGGACTGGTATATGGACAATAAATAAGTAGGCGGTTTTATCTTGCATACAATAAATAGAGATATAAAGCTTACTAAATCCAAAGGAGACTAGCAATAAATGGAGCACGAGGTTCAATAATCTGTCTCACACACTTCTAGACGGTGTTAGCAATAGTTTCAGAACTTACCCTCTTTCCTCTATCATTTATTGACATATGATGTTCCAAACTACGTTTTATTTAATTTATTTTAGACGTTAAAAATCTGTAACTGTTTCAAAAGATTCATGCTCATCGATTTATATGGAAAAGTTGGCGACACTGACTAAACAAAAGAACGACCTTGCGATAAATTGATAGTGATAAATCGAGCTTCAGAAATTATCGCGATGTATGACTGTGATTGGTTGTAATTCAGAATTTCATTACACTTCATTGGCCGAAAATGGAATGATGCCATATAAACGAAATAGTCAAAAAGTTACACTTTGCAAATTTAAAATTTCTCATGACCATATTGATTTAAATTTCCCTTGAGCGATGGAAAATTTCTGGGGGGGGGGGGAAACAATAATTTCCTTTTCCCTCAACATGTATTTTTGCCTGAAACATACCTTGCTTAGAGGATTTATCCCTCTTATTGGCAGCATTGGCTCGAAGTCCCGTCGATAACTGCACAACTCGAACCTTCTTCGCACCGGCAAGTATACACGAAACGTAACCGAAAAAAGGTAAAAAAAAAATCGGGTGCTTTCAACTTGTGAAACAAAAGCACAGAGACTGAGCAAGGATAATATGACAAAGAATATAAATGACACAGTGCTTTCTGTGATCAAAGTTAACGAACAAGAATACCGTTTACATAGCCACGGTATCTCAAACACACTAGAGTTTATAACGAGATCGTAAGGTACAATACTCCATGATATAACATATTGGGATGATCATACTAATGCTCCTGTGCGTGTGTATGAAAGGTCGAAAATGTAGGCAATGAATGGAAAAGGAGTAGGGGAGAAGGTGGTGGCGGAAAGAAAAGGAAACGCTAGTATTGCGACTTAAACTCTAACGAGGCCTTTAATAAGAGTTTTATAATAAATTATAATTCATTCATTCATTCATTCATTCATTCATTCAAGTTTTCCTTTCACTGCAAAAAAGCAGTCTCCCATCTTTCCTCTTTTCCGTCTTCCTGTTATGCCCAGTTTCTGAAAAGACAGTTACCTGTACATACAGAGTTATCTATGATATAACATGCTTATATGTTTAAAATGAATTTCCGAAACAACAGTTATCGTTATCTTTACAGTTATCTGTGCTTCAACTGGTAACTATACCTCGGTCTGTAGTTACCTGGCTGTTAGTACTGATTCCAACAAATACCGACATGCGACGCTACTGCATTACAGTTTCGTAAACTATAATAACTGATATTAAATAATAATATAGACCACAATAAATTGATTTACTATATTATCTGTACAGTTTTAAAAATTTGGCGTTATATTTATGTAATTCACGGTAAATGTTTTACTTCTACGACATATTAGGATAATAATGTGTGTTTGTAAACACAATTTTGAACATCTCAGGTTTAATTTTCGTCATCAATAAAGATTCTATGTCGTCAGTCGAGGAATATTATATTTTTGGCTCTTCTACCAATGCCAATGGTATTTCGGACTCTGATAAATCGATTTGAATACATGAAAGCATTTATAGGGACGAATATAAAATATTTTGACATGTTTATCAGTATGGCTGCCACAGCTGAATACGGTTGCAGTTTTGAAGCAGAAGTTACATCTAGCTCTTTCTCCACTAGTATTATTTACCTCGATGATCACGCCAAATACCAACAATTATTGTTTTTTAATCATATTAAGATTGAGATGGAAGTGTACATGTACACTACCGTTTATCACATGATTCTTTAATTAAAAAGCCTTTCACCTACTAATAGTACAGAGCTCACTGTGTACCTATCAGCCATATTACTGCTGAAAACTTCTGCAAGCAAAAATAACTATAAATAACTAAAAATCACTAACAAAATACTAGTGGAGACATTTATGGACGACAATAGATACTGAAGTTACCACAAGTTACAAGCGCTGATAAATCTACATTTAACTTTCCGGAAACTCATGAAAGTTATTAGTGCAGTTAAATTTATAAGAGCAGTTAAGTAACTGAGAGCTAACTGAGGTGTACTAGAAACCGGGCATTAGTCTCCACGTACGAGTCTATATATATAAATGTTGTCTATTATCTGATTTCTTCTGCCCCGAACTTTTCTTCCGTTCACCAGTCCTTCCAGTGCATCCTTCAGGAGGCAGTTTCTTCTTAATCAGTGATCCAGCCAATTCCTTTTTATCTTCCTGATCAGTTTTATCAAAACCAGCTGCAACAACAGCAGGGATCATCATGCCTACCCATCTTACTCCCGTACTGGTTACTTCTTCGTTAATCAATGTTCAGACATGTGGACATGGGATCAGCATTCGACTGGTTGGCCTTGGTTCCTTATGGACTGTTCGCCACGGATTTTTCATCTTTAATTGCTATACTTCATTCCATAATGTTTGACAGAAGTAAACATTACCTCAACCAATGGCTGAGGTCTCATTCCAGGCTTGTATTCAAGTTGGGTGGGGGTAGAATGCTTCAAATCAAGCGTGGAATGAGACCTCTGTCATTGGTTGAATAGCAATAATATACTTGGTCTCCTCCTCTGCCAGCAATGTTTACATCTTCTGTCAGACACTATGGAACGAAGTATAGAAAGAAATTGGGCCTGTCTTCGTCATAAGATGACTTCATAACTAATACAACAATTCACGTGCTAAAATATTTTTCTCTGAGGCAGCTTTTGCCACGTACATAAGAAGCAGTACTGCCAGTCTACTACAATTTAAAATTGTATGGATAAATGTTTCAAGATAATATGAATGGGATATTTGTAAATGCTACCATTGTCCTGGACAATGACTGTGTTCACAAAAAAAAAAAGTATTTGGACTAGGCCTATGGTTTTTTTTATGAAAACCACTGAAAAATTTCCACTTCTGCAACATAGGATTACGGTGTTCTTTTTCCACTAACAACTAATTCAGTAGATGGTCGCTAGAATACGCTTACCACAACAAATCATTGCTAGCCTTCAGATTGGACTGTACCATCTATATAAGTTGATAGCAAATCCCGTATGACATAAATATAATGCAATATAGGCCTAATATATATTCATATATATAGGCCTATAGATCATATCTGTGACATGTATTACATTATCCTAATTACCTCTCAGTTAACAGATGACTTCATAATGAAGGGTTTACATTTCATTCATTGACCGATTCTGTCAATTTTGTGATGGGAAACGAATCTCGCGTCCATTGATACTATCAACTTGTTTAGAGACAAAATTTAATCGTCTAAACTTCTATAATATTCTGATGCTCTACTTTTAGTGAAATGAGTTCATGCATAGGCTATAATTTCAATATTGCTATTTATACACAGTGAAACATCATTTTTCAATACATACCAATTAGCGGAGATTTGTACCATATTTATGCAACACGGAACATGGGAAAGAGTAACAGTAAAACAATTTAGTTTTCCGTCTTCTGTCTCCATATTTCTTTAAAGGAAGTACTGTACTCACACAATATGAAAATCAAGAGCTGAGACTCAACAAAAGCCTGCATAAAACAGCAAATGAACAGTTTCCATGGTAGAAAACAATTGACTCAGTCTGTGAAGGGAATTATGGAAGTCAAACAACAAACGAAACGCGTTGCTAATGAGGAGGATCCCTATTCAACGACGATTCTGGTCTCCCCAAGGAGTGCGATATAAGCTTGTTCCGAAAGGGATGGGAATGGCGGAAATTAAACTTGCCTGAAGTAACCTTCTCAATGATTTTAAGTACAACACTGAATCGTTACGCATCGTCAAAACAACGAATATATCTTCATAAGTAGAGTCCGGATGTTAGGCAAAATGCCTTTTTTAAACTGAGTGTATGTATGAAAGACCTATTAGAGATATACACGTTTCCACACATTCGGGGACAATAGGCCCAATTTTTATTTTGCCTTTTTTGCCTATTTTAGCTCCCGTTGCCAATTTTAAGTTTAAATGCCTTTTTTTTAGCCTTTTTACGTCGTTGTTGTACATTTTCTATATTTTTAATGCATTTAAAATAAACCGCACATAAATTAGGTTATATCAAAAAACAAAAAGGAAATTTGTACAAATTAAAAATATATATTCACCTCACACAAATATTTGCGATATTTTACTACTTAATTAACTTATTATTCCCAGAATTTTACCAGCAATCGAAAAGTATTGGGAATAAATTTGAATGAGGAACAAAATAAAGTCTCCTTCCCAGGCAGGATTCGAACCACGAAAGTCTTAGTTACCAGTCTATCGTGCTCTGGAGTGAACAAGGCTCTGAAATCAGCTACAAGGGTCGGTCCGGTTTTTTGCCACTACTGTACATATACATAGGCCTACACATAGTTTTAAAGCCTTCTTTCCAGATCAGTTGAAACATGTAACAGGGATGACACTAACAAATTCTTAGTCAAAAAAGAATAAATTACCGAAGTGAATGAGGGTGGGGTATGTATGGTAATCGCGACCCCTCGAGGGAAATCTTTGCCGTGGCATTCAAGAGAGCATCCTGCAATTAACCCAAAGGGGTGTAAGGGAGTGGAAGTATGAACACGCGTTGAGTTTTGTTGGCGCAACACCGCAGTCCACCCTGGCAGCGAGCCAGAGCGATTGAGACACTGCCATCTACTGATTTAAAAACGCGCCAAAGCACTGAGTATGCACTGCATTTCCCCCTCTACTCTGCAAATTCTTCATCACGTCACCCTTTTCTAAATGTTATTATATTTTCATCCGTTAGCTCATGATTCTCAAGAAGGATGCCTATCGTTCGATTTCCGTCAGATCTAATGAAAAATATTATTTTATTTCATTTTATTTTATATACAGGGTGTTTCCGGGCTGGTGTTACAAACTTTCAGGGATGATGGGGAAGGGCACATGTATCAATTTGAGATAAGGAACCATGGTCCGGAAATGACTGAGTCGAAAGTTATAAGCAAAAATAGTTGTGTGGATATGGAATTGTAATTTGACACCACGTGCCCTCCTTCTCTTAACCTTTGGAAAGTAATGGAAAGATGGTATGGGTTCGATGTCTCCTACGTGGGTACTTCGCCCGATACACTCTGTGAGCTTGTCTACTGCTTCATTGGCTCATCCGTATTCGAAAATCAGGTCTGCATATTCCGCTCTCGTGTACTCCTCCATTTCACTAGGACTGATCGACTGTTGTGATGTTGTGATGTTTATTGACTTTACTGGCTTTGAGCCAGAGGCCGTTTTAGGGTCTTATACGCGCAGGATGCCCTCTCCAGCCATTGTACATAAATAACAATAAATATATATTTACATACTTATACACTATTTCTGGCTTAAGTGCCAGTAGGTGTGTGAGTGCGGTGATTGGCTTTTTATTTATTTTATTTTATTTTATTTTTACTTTATGTTTTTTTTTTTTTTTTTTTTTTTTTTTTTTTTTTTTTTTTTACTGCAACTTGTATACATAAACTCCTGTCTACAGACGTGCATATCAGGACCGACCATGTCCGTTACACATTACGCTATCTGCATTGCTTTAGTGTAGTTTTCTGTCCCCACCCCTCAGACAGCGCACTGAATGGAATACTGTAATTAGACAACGTAAACAACGTCAGAAGAATACAACATGTGTAAGATGTACAGATAAACACACATAAATAAGGTGTACAGAGGAATAAAATTATTTCATTTCCACAGAACTATTTTTGCTTGTAACATTCGACTCAGTCATTTCCGGACCAGGGTCCCTTATCTCAAATTATTACATGTGCCCTTTCCCATCATCCCTGAAAGTTTGTAACACTAGCCCGGAAACACTCTGTATATACGAGTAATTACATATTTTTTATGTTATTCATTTCATTTCATTTATTTTATTTTATTCTATTCTTACTTACTTACAAATGGCTTTTAAGGAACCCGCCATCGGTCCTTATCCTCTGTAAGATTAATCCAATCTGTATCAACATATGCCACCTCCCTCAAATCCATTTTAATATTATCCTCCCATTTTAATCTATTCTATTCTATTCTATTCTATTGTATTTTATCAAACATAAAACGTTATATGAAATTACCCGAAATAGCAAAACTCATGTTCAAGGACAGTTCCATTTTGATAAAAAAACTTCAGAAAGACACAATATTTTACATGACTCACAAAAATATCTGTTTTTTTTTTTCTGAATTATAATTTAAAAATTCTGATACCAGAGTATTACTACTGTCTAGTATATAGTCACGAAACTCATTACGTAGGGAATATGCATCCACAGATAGTTGCTAACCACTAGGATCGCTACTATCGCCTCATCACAGACAATGCGAAATACTGGGTGTTCATTTCAAAGTGCGTCATGACGTCACTGTTGTGGGTCAGCGATTTGAAGCGAGTTTCAGCTTTTAGGCCAGAGAAGTTGCCTAGTATTCAAGGCGTTCAATCTGAACTTGAGAACGTGTACGGTATAACTTGAACGTCGTAGCAACAGATGGCGGCCTGTACGGTCTGTGTGCTACCATAACCTCTTTCGAACTGTGTTTTGCGCGGGAAAGTCGTACGCAGGATATTTGTTATTATCGGATGCGTACCGCAACATTTCACAACACAAATCAAATGCTTCGTGTCCATGTTAACTGTCCAAGTTAATGTCAACAAATACGTAAGTAATCGTCTTAACCCTCTCGCCATATTCCGACAGTAAGAAGAAAACTCACCTCAGCACGTGTTTCCAAACAGTTTACATTCCTGCCACTACCGGCGTTACCGTACGTATCGGAACGTATTCTTCAGAATGAACGCCGTACTTACTAGGCAACTTTTCTAGCACATAGTTAATACGACTTTGCGGAAGTGTAGGAAGATTGAATTCTCTAGGCTCATCGGCTATCTACATGACGGCATACGGCGAGCCATGACACATTTTGAACTGAACACGCAGTAGTACCGGCACAGTCCATTGTTTCTAGTACCCTCACAACTCAGCTTCGTGACTGTATATACCAGGCTGTGGTATTACATTATAGACTACATAATTCACAAAAATAAAAGTATCTCATATTTCTGAAATAAAATTTGGAATTCTTATACAAGTATCACATTCTTAAGAAGAGTAGATAGACAGAAACATACAAAAATAACAAATATAGTTACTTTGTAGACTAACAGTTAAACACCAGAATAAGATACTTAAGAAGTAGGCTACATAAAAATGATAATAATAAAGTTAATACAATAATACTGGTAATAATTGCGATAATGTATACCATAATTTTAGAGTTAATATAGTAACAAAGGTAAGACTGAGAGAAATAATATACTTAGGGAAGAAGTAAACTTCGTTTACAATAAATGGTATATATAAACTAGGGACGTCTGTCATGTAAGTTGTTTAATTCTGGATTTTAAAATTTCATTGCTAAAAGTAGCCAATTTTGGATGAAATTTTATTATCGAATTATATAGACGTGGACTATAATTTGTACTATGTAGTAGAGCAGCAGATGTGAAGCATTTATGTTCAACTAAAGAAAAAATTTGTCTGTGGGGTTTGTTCTTTGTGAGTATTTCGGTTCCTGAACATTTCGTACTCTCTATACCAGCTTATGGTTTCTTCTTTCTTTCCCTTCCAACGCGTAGACACCAATTCCCTGAAGTATCTGAGAGTGCGTGTGTAAGCATCACAACCGATAGCATAGACCATTCGACAATGCTGCCACAATAACGGATTCTTAATTCACTCTCGGCTACAAAAGTAACATGCGCGACTAGACAAGCCCTAATATTCTCTTTCAGAAGGTTTGACAGACTCTAAATGTACCTGCCGGGAATTCGAATTTTAATTCGAATTCTAAGGCCAAATTGTATAAAACTCCCTGACTAAAGATCAACTTTGATCGAAGATCGAAAAGTGAACAGAGTTCAGACAGTTCTTCTATTGTATAAAACTTTTCTGCGATCAAATTACCTTGGTTCAAATGCAATCTAAGTTCACGTGAAAAGGATTTGGCAACATCGCATAAACAGGTGAAATACGTGATGCGTGGACCATGTTACAAAGATTTGTTCAGTGTTGCCAATCTAGCGACTTTAACTCTTTTTCAACAACAATTTCTTTTAACTTTTATATTGCTTAAATAGGGATTTAGTGACCTTTTTAGCACCCCATAGTGACAAAATTTAATCTTTCTTTGTTGATAATGAGAAATCTAGCGACTTTACAACTACTTTTTCACGACTTTCCGTATTACACTCTGTTGGAGACACTGTTTTTTTTGCAATATAAATAATGGCGGACAATAAGAAGAAGGTTGACTGTTCTCCAAGTTGTTATCATGTTATGGTGTTTGATACTGCTAAACATAATAAAGCTTTATAAAACGACAATTTTCGTTTAGTAATACAGTTAATTGAACATTTATGAATGTACCTATCATATCCATTAATAATTAATGGTTGTTATAAACATAATATAATTATAGGTTATGTTATTTGATATTGCTGAAAACGGTAGAGCCTTATAAAATATAAGAATGTTTGTGTATTAAGGCAAGAAATTGAAAGAAATATATATATAAATGTACCTAACATATCTATTAATATTAATAATAATGGATATTTTATTTGCACAATCTGTCACTCTTATATTTCAAACAGAAAAGAAATAACTGAACTTGGATCATCTAACTTAATCGGAGAAATTTCTTCAGTCAAAGTTGACTTTAGTTTGGGACAAATTAATCTCAGATTAGACTTTATACAACACAAAATTCCAAGTTCAGCTGAAACAAGGATCAATTTAACCTCTGATCTAAGATTAAATGGTTTATACAATCGGGCCTAAGGGAAATTTGAGCAACAACAAAAATCGAAGTATTAGAAATTCGAATCAACCAAAAAATTATTACATTATTATTATTATTATTATTATTATTATTATTATTATTATTATTATTATTATTATTATTATTGTTATTTTATTTTAGAAAATGTTGTATCATTAAAATAATTATTCACTAGTATATACAGTAATAGTTTTTTTTATTTCCGTTATTATTGTATTTTTGTTTACCTTGTCTTTTTCGGCAACCTGTAAATTCAGGATGTTGTTTCTTTATAATAAACTATATATACATAGTAATTAATGTGCAGTGTAATTTACCTTAACTACCTACTTCAGTGTTTTTCCATATTATCCACACAAAAATTAGATTACCAATAGAGGAAGCCACTTCAAATTTCTTTAAGACGCTAATTTTTATACAATAATGAACATTTCCACAAATTTATTCTCTTTCGAGTTACTGACTGACTAGTGGGTAATATTGAGAGCTGGACACATACACCTGTACGCAATAGCGTTGGACATCCCGCCTGTTGCTCTTACCTGCGGTCAATCACTGTCGAACACTAGGCCTACGAAATCTGTTAACAGTAGAAACGGCATTTTTTATTTTGCATTCCCTGTTGATCAGTATGAAGTTTAAGAATAGAATTTTAATTCTGGGAATAATTAATAAAATCGAGATTTCACCGAAACACTTTCGGATTTCCTGTAGAATTCCACTATTTCAGTTGAAATCTATGAAGCCATTTGAATTATGCAAATGTAAAATTCGAAAATTTTAATTAAATGTGAATTTTTTTTAACTCTAGTTTTAATAGGGATTTAAAGAGGAATAAACATTTATTCGAATTATCCAATGTCGAATTATCTCGTGTCTGCAGTGTTTCTCAAATCAATAATTTATTCTCCATTGCGCCACTATCTTGATATTAAAAGGAGGGTGATTTGAGTCCTGGAAGGAATCTGTACTGGAAATAATGAGATTGGGATAAGTTTCCTGTGAAAAAGAAAAATATTTTTCAAGTTAATTTATTTCGCCATTCTATATGGAAAAAATGGGGTTCAAGACGCGACAGAACCTGTGATATTTTTAAAGGTTGCTGAATGATTGGGGAAAGTTTTCTTGAAGTAATTAGGCTTCCCCTATAATTATTTTCATCATTGCTCCATTATCGTAACATACAGAGAAAGTGAAGCTTTACTTCCCACAGGTTTCACAAAGTTTGTAGTGAATCTGTTGAGAAGAGAACAGATTTTCTTGGCTTATTTAAGTTTCTCCTCCCTTTTTGTTCCACCGTTCGTCCATTATCTTCATATTTTTGCCGACTATGAATATTTTTCTAATCTAGAACAATTTGCCCAATTCCAGCTTTCTTAGTTGAGAGAGGAACGAGTTTGGACTCTGGGAAATTCCTGTAAGTTCTGTGGTGAAGATTATAACTGTGAAATAGATTTATTATCTCCGGTTTCCCATTCTTATTCCACATTCTCTTCATTGTTTGTATATATCATAGTCTTTATACTTGAATATGGTTTAATATGGTATTTCAAAGACATAACGCTACTAAGAAGTCATGAAATATTAAAATGGGGCAGTGTTATAATAAGTTATTAGTGCACATGTGTAACATGTGTAAACTTATACCGTGAAATCGCTGCCATTTGAACAATTTTGTACGACCCTGTGAAAATAGAATCCCCGTTGAAATAAAACAAAATAAATATTCACTCTGAAATAAATCAAATAATAAGTTAAATTAACAGACGAAAGCTAATTTGCTAGTTTGTTGACGTCATACTGCTTGTTAGCATATCCACTGACCGTAAGGTCGTCTCGTTGTTTATAAATGACTGAATAATGGTTTTAATTGTGATAGAGTCGAACCTTTCAATACGTTGCTTCAAATTCTAACAGCAGCAAAGCTGTATATGCAAGTTAATACATTGAAATGTGGTCTTCCTCAGTGGTGCAGTAGCTACCATGCCTGTTCTGCACCCATGAAAATATTCAAAGCGCGATTTCAACCGCAAAGCAATTCTGCCAGTACAAATAAATGTATTAAATAAATAAATCTATTAATAAATAGGTACAGTGCATCACTTATTCATAGATTTCAAAAAGGCATATGACTCGCTTAAGAGAGAAGTTTTATATGATATTCCTATTGAATTTGGTATTCCCAAGAAACTAGTTAGATTAATTAAAATGTGTCTCAGTGAAACGTACAGAAGGTCAGTTTCTGTCAGATGCGTTTCCAATTCACTGTGGACTAAAGCAAGGAAATGCACTATCACCTTTACTTTTTAACTTTGCTCTAGAGTATGCCATTAGGAAAGTCCAGAATAACAGAGAGGGTTTGGAATTGAACGGGTTACATCAGCTGCTTGTCTATGCGGATGATGTGAATATGTTAAGAGAAAATCCACAAACGATTAGGGAAAATACGGGAATTTTACTTGAAGCAAGTAAAGAAACAGGTTTGGAAGTAAATCCCGAAAAGACAAAGTATATGATTATGTCTCGTAACGAGAATATTGTACGAAATGGAAATATACAAATTGGAAATTTATCCTTTGAAGAGGTGGGAAAATTTAAATACCTGGGAGCAACAGTAACAAATATAAATGATACTCGGGAGGAAATTAAACACAGAATAAATAAGAGAAATGCCTATTATTATTCGGTTGAGAAGCTTTTATCATCCAGTCTGTTGTTAAGAAATCTGAAAGTTAGGATTTATAAAACAGTTATATTACCAGTTGTTCTTTATGGTTGTGAGACTTGGACTCTCACTTTGAGAGAGGAACATGGATTAAGGGTGTTTGAGAAGAAGGTGCTTAGGAAAATATTTGGGGCTAAGAGGGATGAAGTTACAGGAGAATGGAGAAAGTTACACAACACAGAAATGCACGCATTGTATTCTTCACCTGACATAATTAGGAACATTAAATCCAGACGTTTGAGATGGGCAGGGCATGTAGCACGTATGGGCGAATCCAGAAATGCATATAGAGTGTTAGTTGGGAGGCCGGAGGGAAAAAGACCTTTAGGGAGGCCGAGACGTAGATGGTAAGATAATATTAAAATTGATTTGAGGGAGGTGGGATATGATGATAGAGACTGAATTAATCTTGCTCAGGATAGGGACCAATGGCGGGCTTATGTGAGGGCGGCACTAAACCTCCGGGTTCCTTAAAAGCCCGTAAGTAAGTAAGTGGGACTTTTCGTGCACTCTATTTTATTTGCAACGAACATTGAGCTTTGAAACTCACAAGTACGATGCCCTCACTTATTCGATTGAGCCTCCCGGACTTCTGCACGTATCGAAGGTTTTTCTACTTCAGTAATGATTTAACCATTAATACTATTCTGCTTTTCGACCCGACACATTGTGGGACCTGAATGTCATGGGTCAGCACGTGCGTGCACCTCCGCCTACGTTAGCGCAAGACTGCATATTGACGAGCCTCAGGCTTTCTAAAGGCCACATCATGTTTCATTCATTAGTAAGGGTAATCCGTGCTGCAGGACGTGGTTCACAGCCTGTGTTGATTATCAGTTGCGAAGTTGAGTTAACAGATGTACGATTATACGCAAAAGTTGATCGACCTCAGCCTCGGTCCGCTTTAAACTCTGCGGGAATGGGGAACACATCAGCTGGACACAACTTGTGTGACAAGAGGAACTAGTCCATCAGTTTTCTGGTGATTCATGTGAAATGTGTCGGCAAGTTTGTTATCATGTTTACTTGTTACGTCTATTTTGTTTACACGTGTTTGCCGTTGCTCAATATTTCACTGTTTTAGCAAAAGGCACATAACAAGAGAAATGTTTAATGAGTGAAATACATTGCCAAATATTGTCATTATTTCAGTTGCACGTAAAGATTAATTTGTTTTGGTCCTACAGAATTTTCTGTTATGATTACCATTGGATTAAAGGAGAAAAATTCGGTCCGGCGCCGGGGATCAAACCCGGGATCCCCTGTTCTACGCACTGGGCGCTCTAACCACTCAGTTCTTTGTGTGATGATAGTTGACTTAATACTTTTATAATATAGTGTCAGCAAGTAAAGAGGTGGGTTTGGAAGTAAATCCCGAAAAGACAAAGTATATGATTATGTCTCGTGACCAGAATATTCTACGAAATGGAAATATAAAAATTGGAAATTTATCTTTTGAAGAGGTGGAGAAGTTCAAATATCTTGGAGCAACAGTAACAAATATAAATGATACTCAGGAGGAAATTAAACACAGAATATATATGGGAAATGCCTGTTATTATTCGGTTGAGAAGCTTTTATCATCCAGTCTGCTGTCAAAAAATCTGAAAGTTAGAATTTATAAAACAGTTATATTACCGGTTGTTCTTTATGGTTGTGAAACTTGGATTGTATTCTTCACCTAACATAATTAGGAACATTAAATCCAGACGTTTGAGATGGGCAGGGCATGTAGCATGTATGGGCGAATCCAGAAATGAATATAGAGTGTTAGTTGGGAGGCCGGAGGGAAAGAAACCTTTACGGAGGCCGAGGCGTAGATGGGAAGATAATATTAAAATGGATTTGAGGAAGGTGGGATATGATGATAGAGAATGGATTAATCTTGCTCAGGATAGGGATCAATGGCGGGCTTATGTGAGGGCAGCAATGAACCTCCAGGTTCCTTAAAAGCCAGTAAGTAAGTAGTAGGATATATATATATATATATATATATATATATATATATATATATATATAAGGGAAAATACCAAAGGAGAAAGATGCGATCCGGTGCTGTGATTGAGCCTCAGCGTAGCTCAGTGGTTATTGCGCCCAGTGCGTAGAATTTGGGGTCCCGACATTAAGAGTGAAGTGTTTTCATAAATTTTTATTAAAGTTTCAAAATGTTTTGTGTTTTCATTCTAATCAGGCTTTAGTGTTTTTGATTAATTATATGTGTATTTTCAAATGTATGTTTTTTTCCCCTTCTACATTTGTGACGAAACCTATCACTGTAATGGCTTAATAAATTGAATTTAATTGAACTGATAGGATAGCCGATAAGGGATGGTCCTAAAGCTTGGGGTTTGGGCGAAGGGCTCACAACCCACAGCTTGTTACGAAACCCCAACATTAGCTTGGAATGACACTGATTCTATGATAGGAGGATAATATTAAAATGGATTTGAGGGACCAATAGCAATCTTATTTGAGGGTGGCAGTGAACCTCCGGGTTCTCTAAAAGTCATTTGCAGGGAAAGGGATTTGGAGTATTATAAAGAATGGTGAAACGTAGTATAGATATTCGTAGCTCAGTGACTGTCAAGCGAGCTGCGTCACACAGCATGGACGAGTACAGTCCACTTCATACAAACTTACACGCAACGTGCTGTAAACGTATTCCAGAATAAAAAAGTGTTATAGTGTAATGACATATAGTGGTCTACATACATAAGCTGCATTTCACTTTGAACTACATGTGCTTTTCTTGGCAACGCATAAGACACCAATAAACAACATTACAAATATACATAATTAAATATCAACCTCTGCATCTTCGCGTGTTAGTGGATATATTGATGGCTGATATTGATGTCTTCTGTATGGAACTCTCCTCTGAATATGTATGTTTTTCTATCAGGAGCGTGTTAAATTAAAACCTTTATTTACAATATCATGAAATATGATAATATGTATACAACGTATACTACAGTATTTAAAATATATGCAATTTACTACAATATTTACAATATAGCCTAATACAGTATCATTAAATGTTGAACAAAATGTAGAACCAAACGAAATGACATTTTCAATTAATGCTATGTTTTGTTGATGAAACAATTATTCTTGCTGTGCCTTGTTATAATAAATTGTAAATATTATTTTCAAATATTCAAAATACAACTTTGTTCTGTTGCAAGGAAGGAAATTTTTTAACATGGAAAAACTCCGTCTTACATCTGCAGAGACAATTGGAGAGTACTTGAAACAAGATACGTCAATTAAATTCACATGTTGAATGACGTCATTGGGACACGTCTTTGTTAGTACATCTGAAATCCGACTAAGAATACCGTACCCATCATTTTTAATCAAAACTCTGTTCATTTTTTCACCAACACGTTTTCCTACTTCACCTTCTACTGCACTCAGTTTATTTACAATAGTCCTCGTATTTATTTGCTCAACTAGTTCTACTCCTGACTTTTCTAATTGAATAATGGCATTCGGTAAATATCCAAAATTTGGCTTAATATCCATGACTTCTTTCTCGATTGTTTATCATTTAGCAGTTCTGATGCGACAACTGTCCCGTTCACCTGTTGTTGACGTGCAGAGACCTGCGAGTATGTCATGGAGGGGAGGACTTGGTATAAAGGGTTGTAAACAAATGGCTGTGTAGATGCCAATACTAGCTTTTACTGCTCCAAATTCCGTTCCCTAGTCATTTGTAAGTAATGTAAGTATTATTATTATTATTATTATTATTATTATTATTATTATTATTATTATTATTATCATTATCATTATTATTATTATTATTATTAATATTTGTCGCGGACAGCTGATAAGTGGTGGTCCTCCACTTGGGGATTGGGCGAAAGGCTAACAACCAATCACTGTAAAAGAAACCGCTTGTTACAAAATCCCACATAGAGAAACCTCGGAATGGGACTGATTTTATGATGGGAGGATATTAGAATGGATTTGAGGGAGGTGGGATATGATGGTAGGAACTGGATTAATCTTGCACACGATAGGGACCGATGGCGGGCTTATGTGAGGGCGGCAATGAACCTCGAGATTCTCTAAAAGCCATTATTATTATTATATCCTGAAGACAAATTATATTTCTTTCTATTAAAAATTATATGATGATGATGATGATGATGATGATGATGATGATGATGATGATGATGATGATGATGATGAAAAGGTTAATTTTTCTATGACCTGCTATAAACTGTGATCCTTTCTACATAGTGATAGTAACACTGCATACTAAAGTTAATAAAGTTTTTCCATAATAATTATGGTGGTGACGGTGACAACAACGAACAAGAAGATACTCTGCAGGGACTACAAGATTAGGCCCTTCTTATAGCCTATACGTAGTGCTGGTGGTAATGATAGTAGTGGCACTAGTAGTTTCATATGATTCTTTTAGCTGTAGAAGCTGCAGAACTAATCCCATAGAATTAATAAAAAGAATAATAATGCCTGACTCAAAGAATTGCAACCGAGTGCTCAAAATTGTATCCAAGAATTCCTTTTTATCGGGATGGACCAATCGCAAAGCCGAGCTTGGGAGATATACTGCCTGATGTAAAATAAACATAAAGTTGGGACCCAGGTGTAAAGTTTGTATTGGTCGTCATTATAAGCCCTTAACGCCTCCAGTTACTCCTCTTTAACGATGCACTTGGCTATGGAGACCATACAAGCGATCTGCTGCTCCATATTCTCGGCTGCGGTACGCAACGTGTGGGCCCCTCGTCATTCCCAGCACACAAACACTAAATATATTTCAAGTGTATATCCAAAACATTTCTTCTCTATACTTGTTTCAGTTGTTTGTTTATGTTTTATATATTTATTAACGTGTTAATTCAGTCACGGTTTACTGATTATATCAACTAAATATGTTGGTCTCTTGGTGGTCCTCCCTGCGCCTGTGATCAGCACGATGCAGAGCCATCGCGGAGACGTCACAGATCAACTATAAGTCAAGGTACAAACAGCCAGCCTAATGGAATAGAGATAAACCTTTTCTCCACCTCGGGAATCGAACTACAAACCACTTAGTTGGTGAAAAGAACGCACTAGTCACTGGACCGCATAGGTGCATACTATTATTATTATCATTAGTATTATTATTATTATTATTATTATTATTACTAGGTCATCCAATTATTATATTCTGACCAGAACTGCGGCGGTAACTGCCTCAGCCGATAAGACAACGCCTACGGCCGGACGGGAAAGTAAAGAGGTGGGGTTAACTGGGTTTGATCTGACTCTCACTCGACACAGTTAGTGTTGTTCGAACAGTGCAAGCAACTACAAGTGTACAGTCTGCTAAGAATCAAATAATAGGCCTAATTATTCTATTGCACATCGGGTGTTTATTTACAATTCGTGTGGCCGTACAGAATCTGCTCGTGCTGTGAGCACACTGTCGCGACTCTAGAACAATAACTAGGGAAATCTTTCGCGATACTACGAAAGTAATCATGGAAATATTTTGCTATATAATAGAAAAGTAACCATGGAAATGTTTCGCAAAACTTGAAAAATGACCATGGAAATGTTTCATTGATACTAGAAAAATAACTATGAAATGTTTAGCGATATACTAGAAATATAACCATGGAAATGTTTAGCAATTTCTAGAAAAATAGCCATGGAAATGTTTCGCGAAGCTACGAAAAATGAGCATGGAAATATTTCGTGATACTAGAAAAAATAACCATGGAAATGTTTCGCGATACTAGAAAAATGACCATGGAAATGTTTCACAATACTAGAAAAATAACCATGGAAATGTTTAGGAATTTCTAGAAAAATAGCCATGGAAATGTTTCGCGAAGCTACGAAAAATGAGCATGGAAATATTTCGTGATAATACAAAAATAACCATGGAAATGTTCAGCGGTACTAGAAAAATAACCATGGAAATGTTTCGCGATGCTACGAAAAATCATCATTTAAATATTTCGTGATAATACAAAAATAAGCATGGAAATGTTCAGCGGTATTAGAAAAATAACCATGGAAATGTTTCGCGATGCTACGAAAAATCAGCATGGAAATATTTCGTGATAATACAAAAATAACGAACCATGGAAATGTTCAGCGGTATTAGAAAAATAACCATGGAAATGTTTCACGATACTTTAAAAATGACCATGGAAATGTTTCGTGATACTAGAAAAATAACTATGAAATGTTTAGCGACATGCTACAAAAATAACCAAGGAAATATTTCGTGATACTAGAAAAATAACCATGGAAATGTTTCGCGATACTTGAAAAATGACCATGGAAATGTTTCACAATACTAGAAAAATAACCATGGAAATGTTTAGGAATTTCTAGAAAAATAGCCATGGAAATGTTTCGCGAAGCTACGAAAAATGAGCATGGAAATATTTCGTGATAATACAAAAATAACCATGGAAATGTTCAGCGGTACTAGAAAAATAACCGTGGAAATGTTTCGCGATGCTACGAAAAATCACCATTTAAATATTTCGTGATAATACAAAAATAAGCATGGAAATGTTCAGCGGTATTAGAAAAATAGCCATGGAAATGTTTCGCGATGCTACGAAAAATCAGCATGGAAATATTTCGTGATAATACAAAAATAACGAACCATGGAAATGTTCAGCGGTATTAGAAAAATAACCATGGAAATGTGTCACGATACTTTAAAAATGACCATGGAAATGTTTCGTGATACTAGAAAAATAACTAAGAAATGTTTAGCGACATGCTACAAAAATAACCAAGGAAATATTTAGCGATACTAGAAAAATAGCCATGGAAATGTATCGCGATGCTACGAAAAATCAGCATGGAAATATTTCGTGATAGCCTACTAGAAAAATAACGATGGAAATGTTTCGCAATACTTGAAAATAAGCATGGAAATATTTTGCGATACTAGAAAAATAACCATGGAAATTTTTCGCGATGCTACGAAAATAATCAAGGAAATGTTTCGTGATACTAGAAAAATAATA
Organism: Periplaneta americana; assembly: GCF_040183065.1. NCBI lineage: Eukaryota > Metazoa > Arthropoda > Insecta > Blattodea > Blattidae > Periplaneta > Periplaneta americana. The sequence goes on from NC_091122.1 coordinate 120,671,637, forward strand.
TAAAAATAAAGAATTATTCTTTAAACTATGTACTACAACTGCATGTAGTATAAGTATTAGGTGAGATGAAAAGGCTCTAGAAATCTTTAGGCAATGAACTGAGATGAGAATGTTGTAGAAATCTTTCGGCGATGAACAACTATACATAGCAGGTATAAGTACAGTAGTAGGTGAAATGAGAATGCTGTAAAAATCTTTCGGGAATGAAATTGCAAAATTAGTTAAAAATTCATGGGAGGTAAATTGAGTGTAATAGCCTTCTATAGAGGTAGACATTATTCCAGCCTCACTTAAGACGCCTCGAAAATAAAGAAATTGCGGACAAAATCGAAGGAATTTTAGAAAAGAGCTTTGCGCCGGAATGGAATCTCCTATGTAACCTCTCTCTTTCTTCCCCCATCTTCCAAACAATCCCTGAATAATTAACATACCCTTGATAACGTTTATTTTAACTCCTTCTTCTGTTTGTTTTCCTTACGCCCTCCCTCTTTCTTCTGACTTCAAGTTCGTTGCTTTTGGTCAAGCCCTGAAACCAACATAAACAACACAGTTTCAGTGCAGTAGTGCTCCAAGGTGTGGCTTAAGTAGGTAATGGAACTTTGATTCTACAGTTCCGTGGTTAATGTAGTAGATTGGAGGTAGGATGAGTCTCGGCATATGTTATATCCTTATTAAGTATTATAATATGTATTTAGCAATTGCTTTTAAGTAATATAATATATATTTAGCAATTGCTTTTAAGTAATATAATATATATTTAATGATTCACTCGTTTGCCAGTACTTATTCTTCATTATTTAGTAATTGGCATTATTTCCTTACTTGCATTATATACTTCGATTTTATTTTCTGATTTATGTATTCGTTTTTTAATTTTTTTCTCATTTATTATTTATTTGCGTTTAAGTTATTTTTTTACTTTGTTACTTAACGACGAGAATACTTAGTGTCAATGGGATCGGTGATGGTGAGATGAGGCCGACGGTTCGCCATAGATTACCTGACATTTGCCTTATTGTTGGGAAAAACCTTGAAAAAACACCAACTCGGTAATCAGCCCAAGCGGGAATCGAACCCGAAACCGTTTTTAAGTTATTCATTTTATTCAATTATATATTCACTCACTTGCACTCTTATTCACATTATATAATCCGTGGCGCAACAGCCCGTTAAGGGCCTAGACCGACCCGAAGCAGAGGTGGACGATCATCCAACCAGAATGGAGTTATCGTGTGGTTAGCACGATGATCCCCCCAGCCGTTATAGCTGGCATTCGCAACCGGATTTCGCTACCTATCGTAGCTCCCCAAGTGCATCACGATGCGGGGTGGGCACCGGTCCCATACACTGGCCGAAATTTCATGAGAAAATTTCTTCCCCTATGAAGACTCGAATCAGCACGCATTCCGTAACGCGAGTCCTAGGCAGGATGCCTTAGACCACGACGCCACGGCGCGGGACCTTATTCACATTAATAACTTATTAATTCTTTCCCTTACCTATTTCTTTCCTTATCTTTTTAAGTTAACTTACTTATTCATTCATTCAATCCTTGTTCCGTTTATCATCATTTATTTATATATTTTTTTATTAAGTTGTTAACTTATTTACGTATTCATTCACTCATTATTCTGTTCTTTTATATTAGTAATTCATTTTTATTTATTTATTTCTTAAGTTGTTCACTTATTTACATATTTATTATCTCTCTGATTGCTCCGCTATTATGTTAATCATATATATATATATATATATATATATATATATATATATATATATATATACTCATTTGTTTCGTTATTTCTTAAGTTTTCATTAATTTACTTATTCATTTATTATTCCGTTATTAATGTTAATTATTTTATTTATTTATTTATTTACTTATTTATTTGTTTGTTTGTTTATTTTTTATTATTTCACTCATTAATTATTCATTATTTCTTACGTTGCTGAGTTATTTACTTACTCATTCACTAACTCATTGATACGTTATTTGTGTTAATCATTTATTTACATTTGCCTGTTTATTTGTAAACATTTATTTATACTTTCCTTTACAGTTTTCCTTCGTTATTTATTTCTTAAATTGTTCAATTATTTACTTATACATTTACTCACCCAGTCTTTTGTTTTATATTAATCACTTATTTATTTACTTTATTATTTTTCATTTCTATTTGTTTCGTCATTTATTTTATTTCCTAAGTTTTTCACTTATTTACTTATTCATTCACTCATTCATTGTTCCATGTTTATGTTAATTATTTATTTGCTCGTTTTTGTTCTTATTTCTGTCATTTTTTTTAAGTTTTCCACCTTATTTACTTACTCATCCATTCAGTCATTATTCTCTTATGTTCTCTCTGGCTTAGTTACCTTATGAGTGATGCCTTATTGGTGTCACAAGGTTCAGACCCGTCTTCGGACAGTTGACTAAACATCTTTCATTCATTCATTCTTACATACGAACATACAGTCGCCCTCGGTAGCATAGTTGGTATAGCGCTGGCCTTCTATGCTCGAGGTTGCGGGTTCGATCCCGATCGAGATCGATGGCATTTAAGTGTGTTTAAATGCGACAGGCTCATGTCAGTAGATTTACTGGCATGTAAAAGAACTCCTGCGGGACAAAATTACGGCATACCAGCGACGTTGATATTACCTCTGCAGTTGCGAGCGTCGTTAAATAAACCATAATTTAATTTTACATACATACATACATACATACATACATACATACATACTGTACAGTAGTGGCAAAAAAAACCGGACCGACCCTTGTAGATGATTACAGAGTCTTATTCACTCCAGAGCACGATAGACTGGTAACTAAGACTGTCGTGGTTCGAATCCTGTCTGGGAAGGAAACTTTTTTTTGTTCCTTATTCAAATTTATTCCCAATACTTTTCGATTTATGGTAAAATTCATGCTCTGGCAATAATAAGTAAAATGAAGTAGTAAAATATCGCTGCAATCGAAAAGTATTGGGAATAAATTTGAATAAGGAACAAAAAAAAGTTTCCTTCTCAGGTAGGATTCGAACCACGAAAGTCTTAGTTACCAGTCTATCGTGCTCTGGAGTAAAGAAGGGTCTGAAATCAGCTACATGGGTTGTCCGGTTTTTGTGCCACAACTTACATACATACTGTACATTCATTCATTCATTCATTCATTCATTCATTCATTCATTCATTCATTCATTCATACATCCATCTTGTCATTTATTTGTGTCCTGTTTGGTTACTCTTTAAATGTATCGATCAGTTTTTTTTTTCTTTTCGTTACTTTTATTTATAGTTTTATCTCTATTAATATCTTTTTATTTATTTATTTTTATTCCCTTATTACTTGCCTATTGATTTATTCTAAACCAGGATAAACTACATCTAAACATGGAATTACCATTAAATTTATGTTGCCTATTTTCTCATTTTTATTACTCACGGCACATAACTATTCTTCTTCGCTCTGCTGTGGATTGTTTTGGCACAGACTATGAACTCATTTTCTCTTGTTAGAAGATTCGAACATGCCTGTGTTTGTTAAGACTACTGCCTTCAACTTGAAGTACACCATGGCGTTTGGGCGTTTATACGCGGAACTCAAACTTCTAACTTGTACCTCCTTTCTTACTTCGTCAATTTCATATTCAATTCTTGAGTTTTTCTTACCAAGTTTATCTTTCTTGCAAAATTCTAAGAAATCAGAAAACTTGACTCCCAATTCAATTATACAAGACGCGCTTTATGCCCTTTATATCCCCAGTTGAGATGTATTCTCTGAAGAAGATGGCGCTGTAGGGAAGTTACATGAGATCCGAGGGAAGAGAAGACGTTTTGTTTTCACAGAAAATTGAGGCTAAATAAACGTCCGATAGGATTCACGAAGCGGAACTTTCTTCTTCGAATAGATAAGATTTGTTGGTAACACTGGAAATTTAGCCAATACCAGACTGGAGGGCGATAGAAGGCTTCTGTTTTGCTTTCTATTATTGGATACATGACCTTCATACCATCTTAAAATTATATAAATTGAGAAAGTAAGCTATAGTTACTGCAGTGGCGGCGAAGTCTATTCGATATGTCAGATCTCCTCCTACATTTAATAGTACATTGTGCAACGAGCTATAATGGCAGTAATTAAGACGCGAGTATGTTTATGAAACGAGCGCAAGCGAGTTTCATAATTTTCATACGAGCGTCTTAATTACCATTATAGGCAAGTTTCATACGATTTTTTATGCTCGACCATATTTCTAACTTGAAATTATTCATAAGTATTCATGTTATTCTTATCTGACTGGGGAGCGGAATTGACCTTGTACAATACCTCGTAAATTGTGAGATGTGCGCAGATGCTAAAGTATTGATTTTTTTCGAGAAACAAATGTAGACATTGACCTTGATATAATCTAGAGAGTAAAATAAACATTAATCTTGATATAACCTTGAAATTGAATTAGACATTGAAGAACGAGATGACAAATTGAATTTATTTGACTATTATTACAATTAATGCTAATTACTATAGTAACAGAACGGACTTTATTTCAAATATAGGTGATTTATTGTGCAATTGGTGAAATGAATTTGCGGGAATGTGCTTTGTGAAAGGCTGGAAGATGACGGTAAATTGATGTTAATTTGTGTATTGTCTTTTTTCGACTGAGTTTAATATTGTATTTGAGATTTCAATTTTATTTTGGATCGATTCTTCAACATAACCTTCTCCGACAGTATTGGATTTCCAGCCTCCGTAACGTTTCAATGTTGTGATGTCGCCGCCAGCGTCTACTACAATTGTCGCAGAACTCCTGCGAAAACAGTGGCCTGTGTATATCCGAGAATAATCGATACTTGCGTTTTCATGTTGCTACAATGGTATTTTCTGATTGGTGGAACACCTGAACTTTAATGAATAGGTGTACTTTAATGAGGCCCATTAAAGGACTGCTACAATGTGTATAATTACTACATTTCGGCATAGTCGAGCATAAATATTTTTATATAAAACTTTCTTAATATTAAACGTTAAAAATGTTTTTAAAATGTTAAAAGAGGTAAAATACTCGTACCTAATAACACGGGCCCGTTTCAATACCGGTGTGGTGTCATCATCAGTGTCTTCCGAACTACTGCTGCTCCAGCTCGTCTTGATTTCCAGCGAGTGCTGTTGTCTGTGGTAGGAATGCGCTACTCTTAAAGTAGTGGGGGTTGTTTGTATGTCGTATATTATGAGCTCAAATAATGTATGTGTATTGAATTGTAATTGTGTATTAAGTAGTGTTGTGGGATTTAATCGATTAATCTGGCGGATTGATCGATCAATTTCTGTTGTAAGATTAATCGATAAAAATATTTAATCGAATAATCGAGTCTATTAAAATTAATCGGTTGCACTTGATATTAATTTATTACTTTGTTAATGCAGACTCACACTGAAAACTCCGACAACATTCTTCTCTCAGAAATTGCTTACTTCAAAGCACAATAGTACCTTAGGCAATTCTTTGCACAAACACTTCAGGGGAACGCTCCATCACTACATAATAAAATAAACGCGCTTGGAACAAGACACGTATTCACATGCAATGGAACAAACTAAAACCGTAATGTAACTCTCACAATACAAGACTGTGTAAAAAGATGAACATTCATTAACAAAACGTGTAAGTGCTTCATTAAAACTGATTCAGTTACTGAAATAATAATTACTGAAATATTAAGCATAACCAAAAATGCGTTAGTTCTTGAACCGAGATATAATTCGGAACTGTGCTAAACGCAAAGTCCGGTTATTAATTTGAACTTACGACAGTCCCCAGTCTGTAAGTAGGACTGGAAGTTGTGTTTCCATTTCAGATGGGAGGGAGGGAATTGACCCACAACCTCCGTGAAGTCCATTTCAGATGGGAGGGAGGGAATTGACCCATAACCTCCGTAGAAGTTCATTTCAGATGGGAGGGAGGGAATTGACCCACAACTTCCGTGAAGTTCATTTCAGATGGGAGGGAGGGAATTGACCCACATCCTCCGTGAAGTCCATTTCAGATGGGAGGGAGGGAATTGACCCACAACCTCCGTGAAGTCCATTTCAGATGGGAGGGAGGGAATTGACCCACAACTTCCGTGAAGTTCATTTCAGATGGGAGTGAGTGAATTGACCCACAACCTCCGTGAAGTCATTTCAGATGGGAGGGAGGGAATTGACCCACATCCTCCGTGAAGTCCATTTCAGATGGGAGGGAGGGAATTGACCCACAACCTCCGTGAAGTTCATTTCAGATGGGAGGGAGGGAATTGACCCACAACCTCCGTGAAGTCCATTTCAGATGGGAGGGAGGGAATTGACCCACAACTTCCGTGAAGTTCATTTCAGATGGGAGGGAGTGAATTGACCCACATCCTCCGTGAAGTCCATTTCAGATGGGAGGGAGGGAATTGACCCACATCCTCCGTGAAGTCCATTTCAGATGGGAGGGAGGGAATTGACCCACAACCTCCGTGAAGTTCATTTCAGATGGGAGGGAGGGAATTGACCCACAACCTCCGTGAAGTACATTTCAGATGGGAGGGAGGGAATTGACCCACAACCTCCGTGAAGTTCATTTCAGATGCGAGGGAGGGAATTGACCCACAACCTCTGTGAAGTCCATTTCAGATGGGAGGGAATCGGGCAACTCCGGATTTCGTTGCTCTAACAGTGAAAAATTAGAGAAGGGGAAACGATTATGGTTAAAAAATACTCAAATATAAATACAGTGGACTCTCCTAAGTTTGATAAAACAGAATTGAAAGTTCAGTCCAATAAGAGTAGTGGGTGTGGCAGATGAAATGGATACAAATTTTTATTGGTTATCCATCAACGAATACAGTACTGTATTTTCATTTCCTGCCCGCCCCGAGACTTGTGTATGCGCTTTTAGTACCACAATGGGGTTCACAAACGGCACAATTCTCAAATAGAAAAAGAAGAGTTAATTAATTTAAAATCAGTGATCAGTATGGATGTGCTAATCAATAAAATATTATGTTATCCTTTAACAAAAATATCACTACAAGACATAGAACCATTTCCCATTTAAATGGCAAACCCATTTCTTAGTGTTCCTGTAGGGGCGTGTCTAATTCTCCTACGTAAGCAGTCGAACTATAGGATGTCGAACTTGTTTTCTGTCGAACTTAAGAACTTCTACTGTATGTCATTTTTTCACAAAGTTCAAGGGGAGGATTTAAACCCCACTTGCGTACGCCCCTGGTAACATACTTATGTCTGAAGGTTGCCGCCATTTTGTTATTGCCTAACATAATGAATGAAACCCACGCATGATCCAGTACTCGAGGAGTATTTTTAAACCATAAACTCGTCACAACACATTCTTTTTTTCGACTATGAAACCGCAGTAACAAGATCTCGTCACGCTTGCCGACCAGTGTGTATCCCGGTATTCGCGGCATATTACCTAAACAATACAACGTAGTTCTACATAAAAAATAACATAATCTTCTCTGAATAGAACCTTTATTCCCTTTGACAGAATCCATCACTTGATTGATCAACAGCTCGAGTTTAAATATCGAAATTCATGTATTGCATCACGACACTTTCTCTTTACTTCGTACTAGCAAATACTAAAGCGAAAATAAATTAAAATATAGCTTGGAATATTGAACCTCTTCACAATATTTCGAGGTACGTACTGCCCATGTACTGAGGGACGATAGTAATACAAACACGATGGAAAGGCGTTGTGCCGAGGTCGAGGGTTCAGGGGCGGAGGGATGATTGAATTGCATTAATTGAATTGCGTAGGGATGAGCACCCTCCCACCCCCACACTCGAGACCCCTGGCAGCAGAAAGAATGCTTTGCAGAATTGATAATGAGCACTACTACGCTGCCCGATGCTCTTATGTTATTTATGATAGTCACAGCGCAAGCGCGTACAGAACCAGAGAGGAAAATTAATCGCTTTTACGTGATGAATGTAATATATAATATCAGTCAGTGATCGGTTCTAATTCATCTGTTGATGACAAGCGCCCGGAATGGGAAGACTGTCCTAATTTCAATTTGAATATCGAACGTTGGCATCGAAGCCTATTTTATGTACAGTCTGATCACAGACAACTCTATACAGAAACAAATGAACTTGTTGCTGTTGTTCATCTTTTTCAGTGGGTATAAGACATCTTATTGCACATTCTACTTAAGAGACCGATTTAATACTTAATTCAAGACATATAATTGCCAGTACTCAAATTATGGTCTTTAAAAAAAAGGCTCCAGTACGGCAAAAAAAAATTATGATTGATGATTTAATACTGGAGTTGATTGTACACTTAGATTACCTAAAAAGGTGTCATGTCACAATAGTAAGGAGGGAATACAAGTTAATGAAACTCTCAATTTTCAGCACGCAAAGAACATTAGGAAATAAAACCAGAAAGGAGAACAATGGTGGTGCCATTACAGAGAGTGTTGGATCTTACATGTAATGTAATATATCAGACTTGACAACTGTCTCTCGAGTGACTTGACAACGGTGTCTCATCTCTGATTAAACGTATATCACCTTTTTTTGTAAATATTTTACCTCTTTTGATATGTTTTTCATCTCTTTTGATAACTACGTCACCTCTTTTTGTAAGTGCCTCACCATGTGGCAACCATGTCTCACTTGACGTGGCAACCGTGTCTCATCTGACGCGACAACCGTGTCTCACCTGACATAGCAATCGTGTCTCACTCGGCGTAGCAAACGTGTCTCATCTGACGTGTCAACCATGTCTCACCAGTCATGACAATCCGTGTCTCATCTGACGTGGCAACCGTGTCTCACCTGACGTGGCAACCGTGTCTCATCTACAACCGTGTCTCACTTGACTGACAACCGGTCTCATCTGACGCGGAAACCGTGTCTCATCTGACGCTGCAACCGTGTCGACAACCGTGTCTCATCTGGCGCGACAACCGCGTCTCACTTGACGCAATAACCGTGTCTCATCTGACGTGACAACCGTGTCTCATCTGACGTGGCAACCGTTCTCATCTGATGCGACAACCGTGTCTCACTTGACGCGACAACCGTGTCTCATCTGACGCGACAACCGTGTCTCACTCGACGTGACAACCGTGTCTCACTTGACGCGACAACCGTGTCTCATCTGACGCGACAACCGTCTCTCACCCGGCGTAGCAACCATGTCTCATCTGACGTGACAACCGTGTCTCCCCAGTCATGACATCCGTGTCTCATCTGACGGGGCAACCCCATTCCACCTGACGTGATAACCGTGTTCCGCCTGGTATGGAAACCGTGTCTCAACACGAGAACAGTTTCTCACCTCTCTTGACAACCATGTCTTAGTTGACCTGACGACTATGTATTTCTTGAATAACAAAAATACTTTACAAGAATGTGCATTAATGAGGATTACTCTGTTAATCGCTATGAATTTCCAAGTGTAATTTCAATAAAACTATCTAAAATGGCATTTAGTTACTTACTTGTTACATGTAAATGGTAGTTTCCTAGTATCATTGTCACCTGTAGTAGTTTACCTGTTTACGTCTCAAAAATCTACACGACGCGAGTACTTCCAGAACTTTAGCTCCTTGGTCTTTCTTGATTATTCATGCTCAGAAAAGCCATGTCATCAATTTTTAGTCTGGTGTCCCATATAGCATGAGGAGTCCGTTATGGTTTTTGTTTTCTTGTTAATAAAGCTCATTCCATATGCATTAGCCTATATGCCATTGACGCACACTGTAACGCAAGGAAAATATAAAAATTGTTTTCTGCTGTACTTCAGATTCGGAAAGAATGGCGAAGTGAATCTATAATGCATATTTTCTGGCGACACCTCGACATATCTGTGTCTGGTAATAAGCCATTCAATGCTAGATCGGTGTTCATTTTAAATTGTACTGCTTATGTATGCCCAAAATGTTCTTTCCATTATTTTTGGAATAACGTGTTTTACGTTAGGGCACAACAATATCATCAGCCGACAAACTCTTCCCACCACGACATGGTGCATGATCGCCTGGGAGTACTTTGCTGGCAGTAGCAACACTTTGCCCGGTCTGGCAGTTTCCAGCTCTTTGTGCTGCAGTAATGTCCGCTTTTGGGATCGGGTAAATTCGCACACTTACCTCTTGGGAAAAGAGATTGCCAAGCAGGAGAGTGAGTCTAAGAAAGAACATGGAACTAACGTTTGAAAAGTCGAATATTGTTACCAGGATCGAAGTAGAGGGAATTCGCGAGCCTATCTCCCTGAGGGGTGTACCACATGGAATAGAGTAAAAGTTTATGACACGTCAAAGAGAGCTCAGTCATATATGAAGAAAAGAATCATTGATGGAGAAACAGAGAATCCCAAACATTTGTTCCAATTCACTTACAATAACTAAGTTCAATCAACTTACTTACTTACAAATGCCTTTTAAGGAACCCGAAGGTTCATTGCCGCCCTCACATAAGCTCACCATCGGTCCCTATCCTGAGCAAGATTAATCCAGTCTCTATCATTATATCCCACAATCCTCAAACCCATTTTAATATTATCCTCCCATCTACGTCTCGGCCTCCCCAAAGGTCTTTTTTCCTCCGGTCTCCCAACTAACACTCTATATGCATATCTGGATTAGTCCATACGTGCTACATGCCCTGCCCATCTCAAACATCTGGATTTAATTTTCCTAATTATGTCAGGTGAAGAATACAATGCGATCAGTTCTGCGTTGTGTAACTTTCTCCATTCTCCTGTAACTTCATCCCTCTTAGCCCCAAATATTTTCCTAAGAACCTTATTCTCAAAAACCCTTAATGTCTGTTCCTCTCTCAAAGTGAGAGTCCAAGTTTCACAACCATACAGAACAACCGGTAATATAACTGTTTTATAAATTCTAACTTTCAGATTTTTTGACAGCAGACTAGATGACAAAAGCTTCTCAACCGAATAATAACACGCATTTCCCAAATTTACTTTGCGTTTAATTTCCTCCCGAGGGTCATTTATATTTGTTACTGTTGCTCCAAGATATTTAAATTTTTCCACCTCTTCGAAGGATAAATCCCCAATTTTTATGTGTCCATTTCGTACAATATTCTGGTGACGAGACATAATCATATACTTTGTCTTTTCGGGATTCACTTCCAAACCAGTCGCTTTACTTGCTTCAAGTAAAATTTCCATGTTTTCCCTAATCGTTTGTGGATTTTCTCCTAACATATTATGTCATCTGCAAAGACAAGAAGCTGATTCCAAACCATCTCTGTTATCCTGAACTTTCCTAATGGCATATTCTAGAGCGAAGTTAAAAAGTAAAGGTGATAGTGCAGCTCCTTGCTTTAGCCCACAGTGAATTGGAAAAACTTCGGATAGAAGCTGTTCTATACGGACTCTGCTGTAAGTTTCACTGAGACACATTTTAATTAATCGAACTAGTTTCTTGGGAATACCAAATTCAACAAGGATATTATATAAAACGTCTCTCTTAACTAAGTCATATGCGTTTTTGAAATTATGAATAACTGATGTACTGTACCCTTATACTCCCATTAAGATGTATCCATGGAATAACAGCCTGTTTTATTCATGATCGTCTAAATCAGCAATAATCAGAATCTGACTTTCTGGTAGAAGCTCCCTGTCAAGCAGGCTTGAATAATTTCAAAGGAAAAATTGTTCCGAGGCCGGGTATCGCTTAGCGCACGAATGCTCTACCGACTGAGCTAACCCAGGAAAGAAAGTCAGATTTGCATAATATATTCGTTACTGGAGGTACGTTAACAGAAAGCCACAATTTAAGTCATACAGAATTGTGTGCACTCAGAGTTGGGTTCCTGGCGTCTTGTCAGCCCATTTGAGTTGTGTTGATATAAAGGAAAGAATTGTGACGGTGTCGTGTATAGTTCTTGGGGTAGCTCAGAGGGTAGAGCATTCATGCGCTAAGCGATAGGTGCCGGGATCGATACCCGGCCCCGGAACAATTTTTCCCTTGAAATTATTCAATCAACAAATTGTTAGAAAGAGTTAAGCCTATTAGACTAGAATCATAGCCTATTAGACTGATGAAAAGTAAAGTTGCTTCAGATCTTTGGAACAGTACAAGCAATGAGTAATACATATTATGTAACTCCACAATAATACGAGCTAAAATATAAATGTAGGTTAAATTTGTTACTTATTTGTGTTAAGTATAATATCAAGGATCGAAGTAATGTATTAATTTTTTATTGAGTGGAGTATATACACTTAATATTGCAGTTTCTTTGGCAGTGCGCAAAATGGTATAGTAGTGGTTAAAGTGATTAGTTACATTTTTACGCACTACTGTTTTTACGCATTGATAACAGTGGGTAAAATGTAACTTAGCGCACTATCGTAGAAAACAAAAAACATGCGTTTACTAAATACTTTTGCGTTTGTAAAGTAGGCTTTTATTCAACATTACTTTATTTCACTAGTGAAATAAAGACTTTACCTCACAGTTTAAACTTTATCTCACAGTTCACTAGTATTTTCCTAGTACCCGGGCACACACCTGTACTTTTTCATTCAACTGCTACTCAAAAAGTTACTAGATGTCTCTACATCTACTTCTTTATTACCATTTCTTAAATCTCCATACACTCAATCTCCTTCTCTTTTCTCTATCTACTAGCCAGCCGGAGGATGTCAATCAAGAAAAGGCCAACATTTATCTGCCAACAGTTGATTACTTCAAAGTAAAATACCAGCTTGACAACATTGAGGTGATTGGTCTTCTTATTGGAGCTCGTGGTGTGATTCCCAAGTTCTTTTAAAGCTTCAGGAAGACTTTTGAACTACCACAGACACTTACTACTGATATCATAAATTCAGTTTTGAAACGCTCTTGTCAAATTTTGAGTCATCATATTCACTGTGTTTAATTTTTTTTCTTCACTTTATGATTCACATATGTTTATTTTAATTTTGCCAACAAAATTTATGTAAACATTTAATATTGTAAAATTCATGTAGGACAGTATACGGAGTCCTTCTGGGCTACCTCCAATGGGAGGCAGTTAACAATTTAAACTTTTTTTTTGCTACATCGTAATTTGTGCATTGCATCCATATCTAATATGTTTTTTTTTTTTTTTTTTTTTTTAATTTCGTAATAATTCACCTTTTGTAATGCGAGGAGACTTCAACCTGCGAAGTTGGGTTTATAGGATTTAATATTTAGTAACATAATAACAACACGCCTTAGTCAACTGAGCTAAACAGACACGATGATTAATTACGTTTTAATTTTCCTCTTAAGTTTACAGAAATAAAACGTGAAATTATTTTATCACATTAGTCCCGTGAACGCTTGTAAATAATCCCTGAAACTTCAAAAAGGTGAAAATACACGTTTAAAATGAAAAAAATATATATTAGAATTATATGATTAATTATAATGTGTTATCCAACGCCTGAGATACCATTCTTCACTAATCATGGCCTCCTACATCATAACCTAGCTTGTACACGTATCGATTCTAAAATCCGTGCCATGATATCTGATTATATGAGGACTTATTTTCAACATATTTTCTTTTATAAAACAAAATTTTTTGTTATGGTCATAGATCAAATTATGTATGGCACTTGTGAGCGTGATCTTCATTGGTCTCGTGTAGGCCTAATTTAAGCACCACTCGTGCAATAAAGATACACTTACCTCACAAGTACCATAAATATCTAATATTTTTCATAATGTGCGATGGGAATGTCTGAATTTAGTTAAATCACACATTCAAAGGACATAAAGACAAGAATCAATGAATACATGTAGGCCTAGTTTTCATAGACGTCTGCTCTTGAAAACGAGCGTGATACGGTATATAGAGTAAAGGGTTTGATCACAAATGGCATATCTGTTCCGTTTGTAACAAGCTTAATTAATTTTATTAGATAGACCAGACCCCTAACAGCCATGATTGCACCCTCTAACCCCCACTTAACTTGTAAAATAAGCCAAGTAGCGTAATAAGGAAATTGGGTTGGAACATGACAGATGAAAAATGTGCTACCGTCACGCTACCACAGTCACTGCGGATTATCTCGGAACTATCCGTGACCTCTCTCTGCAGGAGGTCAGTTTCACTAATGACTCTGATGTTAGGTCCCCGGAAGGTAGGAAATTTCCTGGCTTCGGGGTTTGCGGAGGGAAAGAGAGGTAGGAGAAATTTTTGCGAAAAAAAAATAAAACAGGTTTTTCCTGAAAAGTGCTTGCAAAAAGTGAGACGAAAGGCATTTGTTTTCTCACCAACGAGGTTGGAATCGACGATGGTGTGTCTGCGGTTAATTTCCGTAACAGAGGGGAAGAAGAAAAATGGAGTAGGTAGAGATTAATCACAGCTTTGATTGTTGTGATATACAGTAAGAGGTTTATTCCCTGTGTGTCTGGTGACGGCAGTACTGGAGTTCACAAATCGGACGACGTATGAATCTAAAAGGAAAGACTAGTATTAAATTTATTGTGGGTTCAGTAAATTTTATCTTGAATAATAAATTAATTGTAAATAATAATAATAATAATAATAATAATAATAATAATAATAATAATAAAACGAGTGCTCAGATGACACATACTTTCTCAGTATATTTCTGTGCGTTTCCTAATAATTTACTTAATTTACCATGCCAATTATGTAACCGTTTATACCAATATTTACTTGAGCTATTCTTCAAAATATGTTTATAATTTAGTCGTACTTGGCATCCAAATAAGCAGAGATTGTATAGCTTCTTCATACTATGGAAGGCTTGTTATGCATAAACATTGAAACAGCTATATCTCCACACGCATTGAGTTTCTAATTGGTTGGTTTCCTCTGATTTGTTGGTTTTTTCTGATTGGTTGGTTTCTTCCGAGGTTTTCCCCAGCCGTGCGGCGGATACCGAATGATTTCTGGCGAGTCCTCGGCCTCACCTCACCTCACCTCATCCCCGTTTGGTCTGGCTACTGGTTGGGTTTTTTCCGAGGTTTTCCCCAACCATAAGGCAAATTCCAGATATTCTATTGGCGAGTCCTCGTCTTCATCTCACTACATTTCGCCAGAAATAGTAATCTTATAAAATTTTGACTTGTTCCACATCTTAAAGCTTCATTGCTAACGTAAGATCTATGGAAAACAAGAGAGAGAAAGAAATAAATCGTCCGGCTTTAATTAAGGATGACCACGAGGATCCGGAAATTAATAACAAATAAAAATATAATTAATTAAATATGAGTATTGTTATAAAAATAAAATGTAATAATTAAGCACCACTGATTATCAATTATAAAATAAAATATTAGAAGACGACTTTAAAATTATAGGTACTTATAAATAAAAGATTTTATTTAAAATTAACATATCTTTAATTAAGGCCTTCTGAGTGGTATAAATGAAATTGTATAATCTGCAGGGAATCTTTAAGAATTTGCGAGATGATTTTTTTAATTTCAATGAAATGAAAAATGAAATTGAAAATTTGATACTTGTGTATATGAACATTTTTACCCAGAATAGTCCATACTACCACTACCTAAAATATTTACTATTTCTTCTTAATCTTTCTGTATGTAGGCCTACAGCTGTTTAGGTATATATATATATATATATATATATATATATATATATATATATATATATATATATGCACATTTAAAGTACAAAACTAAAATTATTTCAATCATTCATTATCATAATACACCGCTTTCTTAAATTGACTGAAT
Source organism: Periplaneta americana (assembly GCF_040183065.1). Taxonomy (NCBI): domain Eukaryota; kingdom Metazoa; phylum Arthropoda; class Insecta; order Blattodea; family Blattidae; genus Periplaneta; species Periplaneta americana. The sequence goes on from NC_091122.1 coordinate 120,687,381, forward strand.
ATATCCGGAATTAATTCAATAACTTTCCCAAAATACGCTATGAAATATTGCATATAAAATAATGTTTTCGTTGAAAAGGAAGTAAAAGCAAGCAAAATTTTACTAAACTCTCCTGTTTGAAATATCTCAAAAAATAACTCCTTGAAATTAACATTACACAGATTCACCTTGTATACATGCATATCACATAAAATATACAGTTGTACAGTAGAGTTTACAGCAGTACATATTATGTTTTGTTACTTTAATTGGAGTATAGACGTTACACACAATAATTGGGATTTTCTTAAATGCCCTGTTAAATTAAAATAATGTTTTAAGAAAATAAAGCTACGAACCGTAATATTATGCTCAACAAGATATTAAACTGAATTGCAGCGAAAACTTAAAACTTACAACGGGAAAGTATGCAACTGTTTCATACGTGCATTATTATTATTATTATTTTTAATGCTACTGCTGCAGCTGCATCATTCTGTGCGGTTCGCGAGTCAACTGTTTGTGCGCCGCTCACTGTACAGATTGCAGGTGACTAATTCTGATTTGAGTGCTGCCTCTGTCTAATTGCTCTTGTCTCTTGTCATTTAACTTTGCGCCCCACCCTCAACCCCCGCGTCATCCCCCATTATCGGACAAAATGTTCCCCTCATTTTTGTTAGAGCGAATAGCAGTGTAAGGGGCTGATTTTTTTGACGTGTGCTACGACTTTTCCACCCATCCGTCCTCCCGCTTGTGAGGACGCTTATGTTGGTAGTAATAACGTCATTTTAATTAAATTCTGTTACCTACTTGAGGTTCTTCGTGTGCATTCTCAATTGGTCACCATTTAAATGTTGTTATCACGATTAAAAGATTTCTTGGTTTCAGCATAGTAATAGTCTTCAAAAAATCGGTGCAATTTTAAGGGGTTAGGTACAAAATTCAAAACGGTTGCAGTTCACTGTGCAGTGATGAAGCGTTTCTCTCATAACTCATAAACTTGTTAACTTTTTCATGTTCTCTCTCTTTTGTTTTATTTCCGAAACTCATGTTTACAATATCACGCTCTTTCAACAGGGATCCGTACAGACAAAACCAAATCGATTCAATAGAAAAGGTCCAACGCAAGGCAGCACAATATGTCAAAATGGGAAAGGGACATGGTGAAGAGATAGTAAAAGACTTAGGGTGGGACTCTCTCAAATCAAGGCGACGAAAAACCAGACTCACCGCATTGTTTAAGGCACAAATGGGACACAAAGCATGGATCGACATCAATGCTAGATTAGCAACAATACTTAGGCAAGGCAGATCATATTAGAAAGTTTAAATGTAGAAAACAAGGAACGTATGTGGCAAAATTTTCCTTTGTTAACCGCACAATAGTAGACTGGAACAGCTTACCTGCGGCAATCTTTCAGGGTGGTCCTCTCAAAATTAATACATTTGACGAAAGGTTGAGAAGATTAGACTGAAAATGTAATTGTTGGTGCAGTGTAATTATCTAAGTTGTGTCATGTAATTAATTAAGTTGATATATAGTTAATTAAGATGATGTGTAATTTAGTTGATATATATGTAAATAAATTAAGGTGATATGTAATTAATTAAGATTATATTTAATTAAGTTGATTTGTAATTAATTAAGGTGATATGTAATTACTTAAATTGGTAATAGTTGGGTGAAATAGAAGTACTTATAAGTTAGGTTTACTTTTGCTTATTGTAGGCGTTATTATAGAATAGTTATTATTTATAGTCCTAGGTTTATTGCATCTATTTATTTATACTTAGAAATAAATTTAGGTTTATTTTATTTTATTTTATTTTATTTTATTTATTTATTTTTTCTTTTATTGCTGTAATTGAGGGGTTTGCCGGAAAAAGGACGTATACGTCAATATGGCGAATTGAGATACATGCAATCTAAGATTTTAAAACGCACCTGAATAAAATGTTATACACGCATGCAGCACTGTCCTGCAGTATGTACAGTACAATCAAAACAAAATTTCGCTACTATAATTATTCACTACATTTTAAACGGTTTTCCCGAAGAAGGGCGTATAGGTCTATCCGCCTTTCTTCCGGCAAAGCCCTCAACTATTGTATAACTGTAATGGTATTATTGTATATTATATTATGTCACTGCCACCGGATGTATACTCAACTGTAGTGTTAATAAATACATACATATTCCGTAATAAATAATTATTTTAGTATTAGAAGAAAATACTGATATTTGACCATTTTTTTTATGAATTTATTTTTTATCAGACAGTCTATTAAAGTTAGAGAAGTGATCTTGCATCATATTATAGATATGGCATGTATAAATACACACAACAATTTCATCACAGAATGTTTGATAGTTTTTGAGTTATGTGGAAAATGCTTCATCACTGCACAGTGAAATGAATTTTGAAAAAAAAAAAATGTAAATATTATTTTTAATCGTAAAAATATTTTTTATATAGCAGAATGACAGTGTTTTACACATACTAATTTTCATTAGTGTACAAGATACAGTAATGGAGGGAAAAAAGTTGAATATTTCCAAAATTTTATTGCTATAAGCTGTACCTAACCCCTTAATTCACATGGCTGCCTGTCGTTAGTTATTTCCGTCAGATACATCTGTTGATGTCTATAGGGAGTTCATAAAGTCCCGATCTAGTTTTGTGATACACGTGAAATGTTAGAACGAAACATTTACCATCCTGTCTAATATGTTTAGTACAATACATTTGAGTCAATCTCGATGTGACCACCCCGCTTTTAAAAATATTGTTCCCAGCGTTCTTTCATTGCACGAAAAACATTGGGCATCATACTTGAAGTAATCGTTGCAACGCCATTCCTAGTAATATAATCAAACAGACTGTAAAGGAGAAACTAATGAAGGATTTAGACCAGCCACGATACAGGCCAACCTCCTTCTTGGAGAACCAAATCCTAATTCATCTAACCAACTCCTGGCTTTGGAAAAGAGAACCGTATTCTTCTGAGTCCTAAGACATGTTTTCTTTTACCCATATTTTTAAAGTTCAATATCATTCTACTTACTTACTTACAAATGGCTTTTAAGGAACCCGAAGGTTCATTGCCGCCCTCACATAAGCCCGCCAGCGGTCCCTATCCTGTGCAAGATTAATCCAGTCTCTATCATCATACCCCACCTCCCTCAAATCCATTTTAATATTATCCTCCCATCTACGTCTCGGCCTCCCTAAAGGTCTTTTTCCCTCCAGTCTCCCAACTAACACTCTATATGCATTTCTGGATTCTCCCATACGTGCTACATGCCCTGCCCATCTCAAACGTCTGGATTTAATGTTCCTAATTATGTCAGGTGAAGAATACAATGCGTGAAGTTCTGTGTTGTGTAACTTTCTCCATTCTCCTGTAACTTCATCCCGCTTAGCCCCAAATATTTTCCTAAGCATCTTATTCTCAAACACCCTGAACCTATGTTCCTCTCTCAGAGTGAGAGTCCAAGTTTCACAACCATACAGAACAACTGGTAATATAACTGTTTTATAAATTCTAACTTTTAGATTTTTGGACAGCAGACTGGATGATAAGAGCTTCTCAACCGAATAATAACACGCATTTCCCATATTTATTCTGCGTTTAATTTCCTCCCGAGGGTCATTTATATTTGTTACTGTTGCTCCAAGATATTTGAATTTTTCCACCTCTTCGAAGGATAAATCTCCAATTTTTATAGTTCCATTTCGTACAATATTCTGGTCACGAGACATAATCATATACTTTGTCTTTTCGGCATTTACTTCCAAACCGATCGCTCTACTTGCTTCAAGTAAAATTTCCGTGTTTTCCCTAATCGTTTGTGTATTTTCTCCTAACATATTCACGTCATCCGCATAGACAAGAAGCTGATGTAACCCGTTCAATTCCAAACCCTGCCTGTTATCCTGAACTTTCCTAATGGCATATTCTAGAGCGAAGTTAAAAAGTAAAGGTGATAGTGCATCTCCCTGCTTTAACCCACAGTGAATTGGAAAAGCATCTGATAGAAACTGACCTATACGGACTCTGCTGTATGTTTCACTGAGACACATTTTAATTAATCGAACTAGTTTCTTGGGAATACCAAATTCAATAAGAATATCATATAATACTTCCCTCTTAACCGAGTCATATGCCTTTTTGAAATCTATGAATAACTGATGTACTGTACCCTTATACTCTACACTTAAAAGAAATCACTGAAATGAGAAAATGCTGAAAAAGTTCTGCAGGTTACAGTTAGGGTACAAATGCAGGTATATTATACCATACAGTACTTCGGTTTTCTGCAGATACATCATACAGTATCATACTTTTTTTTACCCTTAAAATGTAACGCTTACTATGGACTTACTTCAAAAGCATGTCCTACGGTGACTTGGCGTTGAGTTGCTGGTCGCCATTTTCATTTACAAATAGTTGAAACACGCATTGCAATGATTGAATCGATCTTATTGTGCTTCCTGTAAGTCCCAAGAGATGTCAGGAGCTTGATAAGCACAGAAAAGAAGTGATCGATAACGATTCCACCTAGTGCAAAATTTGAAACTAAATGCATGTAACTAGAGATGAGCTTAAACGATATTTTCAAGTATCTGTGACAACTGTGACTGTGACAAATGTCTGTGACTTTTATCGGTGATTTTGTCACACCGATATTTTTCTATCGGTAAGCAAGAACGATATGCATGAATTACACAGATATTTTGTCACACCGATAAAAATTAACAGAAAGTATTGAAGAGCAGTGACATGTGAATCCGATTTCTCTATACACGCCAGTGATTTGTATGGGAAAATCCAGTAAGTTAGTTGGGTATTGAGAAATTGAGGTTATGTGATTATCCTAATCGTTTTAAAAATTGATCCTTTTTATTGTGTATAATATAATGTATAAATGATTTTTAACTCGTGCATTAACATTATAATATTGAGTCATAGAATAAAAATTTCTCCTTTCCAGTGGTTGCCTTATGTTTCTGTTCCAATTTTCCATGATTATCTTGCCACTGTCCCTCATCCAATTCTCACCTCTGCATGCCCTTCTTGACTCCATCCATCCAAATAAGATGGGCCCTGCCGCGCTTCCTTCGACCAGGTTCAGTCCAATTAACAACATTAACGGGCAGTCTCTCTTCTGTCATTCTTCCCACATGTCCGTACCATTTCAGAGTTTTTATTTCCAATCTATCGACAACGGTTTCTTCTGCATCCATTTCTAGTCGAATATATTCATTCCTTATGTGTTGTGTCCTTATATTCTCATACCTCTTCTCAGTTCATCAATTTCTGTCGCAAGTAGTTTTTTCCGTAATTTTTTACTCACTTCTAACTTTCACCTCCAAAAGTTAGAATACTCTCTACTATAGTTTTTACTATATTCAATTTTGTTTTTTTAGTTAAATTTCTACTCCATAAATACCCATTTAATGATTTAATTGCTTTACTTGCTTGATTGATCTTATTGTGTATGTCTTTTTTACTTATGCGAGATTGGTCAATAACAGATCCAAGATATTTAAAATGTTCTGCAGTTCTTGGGAAAAGTAACATAAGTCAGTTTCCACAAACCTTTTTTGATAATTTATTGACAACTTACACTGGTTTATGTCGATTTGATTTTTTCTGTATGAATTATTGTAATGGGAGAAATATATTTTTTTTTTTTTTCCAAGCTAGCAGATGTTCTGTAAGTTGTCAATAAATTATCAAAGAAGATTTGTGGAAACTGACTTGTGTCACTTTTCCCGAGCACTACACAATTGTCTTGTCATTTATATTACAGCACATAAAAAATGCTTTTACGAATACAGACGTGTAGCGAAAAAATTGTAGCTTCCAATTTTTTTTTTAATTTTCTTCTTCGTACAAATACAATGTCTGTGCAGACCTGTGAAACTGAAACAGGCTGTAATTCTGTAACTAGAGTGATATAAATTATGTATTGTAATGTTGCGAAGATCCTGAAAATTTCTAAAAGTTCGTTAAAATATGCGGTTAACATGGAATTAGATGGACAGACATTCAAGGACATACTGAAATTAATCATGCTGTTGTACGTTGGGGCTCACACCTCTTTAAAAATATGGCAAATTCGAATCTTGTTCACTCTCGCAGAAATAGCTCTTGGGATCGATGCTCGTTCTCTTTGGTTAGAAGTCAAAATAAATGGAGAACCATTTGAAGAAGAATAGTTGTCTTAAGGTATCGAACCCCGACCGACTCCTTAATTGTGTTGGGAGCAAGAGAACTTTGCCTATCGCTGCTCTGATTGGTAGATCGCAGAGTCAACACCTGGTGCAGTTCTTCAGTTGGCGTTTGATTGCGCTGAGTAAATACCCCCATCGTTAGAGCGCGCTGCTGTTTGCATACCTGCGCCATGAGCAGGGGCGGCGCTCTGCGTGGAATAGCAATTTCCTTTGCTGTCGAAGGAAAAAAAATTGATGCGAAAACGACATATCTCACTCTTAAGTGCGAGAATATCTTCGAATGTTAATTATGTTCCTTAAACACCACGAAAGGATTCCCACTTCTGCTTCCAATCGGCAGCGCCCGAGCCCACGCAATAAGTTTTCGTTTTATCATTATTACATATGAGATTTATTTATCTTAACTTATGCCAAGTGTTTGAGCCTACCCAGAGTTTTCCGAAGTTGGCGCCACTGCTTCCAATATCATCAAACATGTTCCGTTATGTGGAACAGACGTTGACATAATGTAGTTCCAAAGTGAAACGAGTATTTTGTAACAGCAAGTACTTCGTACTAGAGTCGACGGCAGTTCGGAAGGCGGTCGGCTGCTATACGCCATAGCATTTCTGGCATGTGACGTCACAAGCTTGTATTGTAGAACAAATCGGAATCAGTCAGTAAAAAGAGCTTACCGAGTTCGTTTGTTCACGTGTGAATAAGTGAAACTAACATATACTATGTGTGTAAGGTAAACAAATGGAATGCGAAAGTGTAAAAAGACGAGTACTTCACAGGCAGACGCGGGAAATAGTGTTTAAAGTTATTATTTTAAAAACGTTGACGAGCAGAACGCTGCCAGCCATCATGGTGTTGGCTGCAACGTTCCCAACGCGCAAGAAACGACTGCAGAAGCATGTCGTATGGGTTTCCAAATCGTGCAAAGAATTGTTAGCGAAGGAAACGGGATTTGTTTGGTGTAATGCTTACAGTAATCAACGTCAAAAGTCATAATTATCTTTTGAGAAATTAAATTCTCTTAAGCCCTATTTGTACTGCATGTGCGCGTGTACTACTATACGGCAATGTTGTACGCTTCCTCGCTCACTGTCTCTCTGTCTCTCTCGGCTCTAACTCTAGCAGACGACCGCCTTCCGAAATGCCATTGACTCTGCCTCAGAACAACACTGTTGTTTTGGAACGTAGTATTTCAAGGTGCTGTTACTTTTTCCCCATCTCTACCAGAGGCTCATCTTGTCAGTGGGTGGGTGTACGTCAACAAAACCAGTAATCGTCGAATTAATCTAATGGAGGTCTATCCGAAATTCTTAAAACATTAATTCACTTTGGAAAATTTGGGCTATTTGAAGCGAAAATATTATCAGAATTGCAAAATGAGACGACGGGGCGAATATAGCAGAGTCTGATGAAATCTAAAATTGTTTCATTGACCTCGGCCAAGCGATAGAGATGCAGCAGAAAACGACGAAAAATAACAGCTGCGACGAAGCGAGGGACTTGTGTTGTTCGTTTCTCGGACTTAGACTTATTCACCCTAAAATGTTGTTGTTGTGTCGGTTACATACTTTTTTCAACTCTTGACTCAATATTTCTCTATTCTTAGTAGCGACGGCAACAAACACATTTCAATACTGTTGTCTCGTGATATGTAACATAGCTTTCAGGTTTTCATCGCAGATACAAGGTAAAATGAGTAGATCAGTCTATGACCTTCCTCACGGACCGAAGCTACGCCGATATCTTCTAAAGAAAGGAGAAAGCGCCATGTTGGGATTCATCTGCAATATCATGCGTACCCTATACGAAATTCGTTTGCAGAAAAGGAAGTTGCCGGGTTTGCAGTGAAAGACCTGTCCTTGGACAGAACACTATGAATGAATGAACATATGACTGAGCGTAATATAAATTTGGACGCAGCTGTATTGTCGTATTTTTTAAGGACTAGAGAAACAGGTACTTGAACCCGGGTATCCGGTGTGATCAGCTGACACTATAGAGTAAAGGTGCCTAATTCCGTGATACCCCTAATCCCGTGATAAAATTTCAATTGACTGCCATGGTGTTGTGGTCTCTGACTTCTAAGTTTTTGAAATACCTAACAGATGCCGGGAGATGTCTTCTTTTCAATTCTATTGACTACCCGCCTTTTGAATAGAAGCAGTCGACTGCAGATGCTTTTGTTCAGTGAAAGATGATTGACCAGTAAGTTTTTCTTTCTCTTGTGACCACTCCTGAAGAAACATTTTATATTTGAGGTAAGAATTAATATAGTATTATAAAAAATGATATATTACTGTAGATTATAGTCAGCTGAATCAATGTGTATGATTATTTAAACATTGTAAGACAATAAAAATGCTACAGGAGCTTTCCCATTTTCGGATTTATTTTCATATTTCTCCTTCCTGGCTCACTCGACCAGTGATGCCATCGCTAAATTGTGAAAATTAATGTCTGTGAAAGAAAATAGTTCGTGGAAATAATAATAGAAATAAGTTATAGAAATCATCAATTATAATTATAATAAAATAATAGGGCATATATTTAACTTAATTAATGCTGTTTTAGGAATATAAATAATGAGAAATAATTGTGTTATAATTCACTTTATTCAAACTTAATTTTGTATTGAATTTAACTCTCAGTTTATTTTGTTTATAATATATTAATATGTAATATATATTCCTGTAGTTACACAAGTATTTTCTATGAAATGTGTCACTTGGGCCCTTTTTATATGTTGTAATTTCTTACTTAATCCATATTAAAACAATATACCATGACTTTAAAGTGTTTCTCCAAATACACGTTTATTTTCTGCGCAGTTATGAGGGTTATTTCAGTATCACGGAATTAGGATATCACTCACGGAATTAAGAAACCACTATCACGGAATTTGGATCCCTGTCACGGATTTAGGAGCCACTGTATAACAACGAAGAATCATATATTATATACCAAACTTGTGAAATTGTTGACACTGAATGTTGTAAAAACTGTAGTTAAAGGTCCAAATAACATTTAGGTGTTATTTGAAAATTTTTAGTAGAAGTTTGGTATAAATATAGACTTTATTAAACATGTCACGAAATTAGGCAACCTTACCCTAATTGTTTCGTTAAGTGCTCAATTTGGTTCAAAACACTTCAAATTGGGAAGCAAATTATTTGTCGTGTTTGTAGTTTCCAGCTGTGATTTTCCATTTGCGTTACTTCAAAAGGATTATCTTTATTTGAAATAAATGCGGGATTTCAACCCGGCTCACAGTGTGCAATTTTCCCAATCTAGGTGGACAAAAATCAAATTCCGACTTGTTTAGTTAGGCATAGGTGAATATGAATTCATGTTCTTTAACATTTGGAGAATGTTGTGAGGAGTAGCTTTTACTGTTTTATCAGCGGCAAGCTATATTTAGAGGGTATGAACAATGAGTTCTTCCTAACACTTCTCGCTCCTGTTCAGCCGTGGACAGAGAGGCTCACTATGTGGGTGAAAAAGAGCCAATTGTTAGTGATTCATTGTGTTGTGAGGCATGCAATCTGTTCAGATAGGTACGTTCTTACTAATATACCTTCAATTGCAAGTTTGTAAAGTATTATTCTTCTTACAGAAGGGTTTAAACATTACAATTGAAAAAAAAATATTTTAAAGTTCTCCAAGTTTAATGTGAGTTTTAATATATCCGGTCACGTCCGGTTACAACAATTTTTTTACCATTTAATACAGCATCCTTTAGAGTGTTGAATCGTTTTAAAGTTTGCGCGTTCTTGCGCATTTATCAGTAATTTTTTTTTCAGTGATGGGGCATACGGTAACTATTCCAAATTTGGCTTAAACAGCAGAAAAGAATCATGGAATAAGGAAGTTTTTAATCACTTGTGAGTGTTTTAGGCCTGCAAAATTATTCACACCAGGTTAAAAATACATTGGACATATTTTTATCTATGCTTAATAAACGCACAGTGAATCAGAACGCAAATCACTAGCTGGACAAAATTAATAACTTTTCTGCATTCCAACGGATTGTTATGAAACTTTGTATAGGCCTATGCCTTACAGGTGTTACACATGTTTTGTGTACAAACTCTTGTTTCGTTTACACAATAAAAATTACGCCTTTATAGCAGGTGCACTTAAACAAAATTAATAACTTCTCTCCTATCTAACAGATTTTTATGAAACTTTATATACGGCAGAAGTTGCAGGAGGAATATTTTATTTTTTGTCTAGGAAGTCTGAGTATGTTTCATAATAGAAACTATCCCTTTATAGTGGTGCATTTAGACAAAATTAATAACTTTTCTCCTATGTAATATATTTTTATGAAACTTTGTACAACAATTAGGTCTTCTGTAGCATACAGATGTAATCAGAATTTGTACATAAAAATATATGATACCTGTAACTCCTGTATAAAGTTTCATAAAAGTATGTTATGTAGGAGAGAAGTTAATTTTGCGTAAATGCACACCCTGTAAAGAGGTACTTCCTCTTATGGAACCGTAAATATAGTTGGTACACAAAAAATATATTCTACCTGTAACTTCCATACACTGTTTCATAAAAATCTGTTAGATAAGAGAGAAGTTATTATTTTATTCTGAAACCATCCCCTATAAAGCAGTAGTTCCTCGTACACAAAAGTAGCCAGAGTTTGTATACAAAAAAATCTGTGCTATTTATAAGGTCTGTACAAAGTTTCATAACAATAAATTGGAATGCAGAGAAGTTATTAATTTTTTCCAGCTAGATTTGCGTTATTGCACACTGTGCGGCTGACCGATCGTGAAAATTCGAGGCTGTAGTAGTTCTGTTTACGATATACCTATATTTGGTGAAAACTTGAACACATCTGAAATATCGTGTGTTCAGTTATTGAAAAAGAGGTCATTCTCCAACAAGTGAGGGATTTGAACCCGGTTTCGGGTGTGAAAAGCCGACGATGCAGTTTATTAATGGCGCAAATATATTCCACTGAAAACACTCGAAATTGGGCCGCACCTGAATTTTCACTTTTTCCGTGACTCTAATAAAAGTACTCTCTCCAATAAGTGAGAGCTTGCATCCCAGATAACAAATTCAATACTCTAATCCTTGTATAGCACTACTCAAACCTCTCGTAGCTGGATGGTATACTCCAACCTTCCACCCCACTTCGAAAACAGTAGACGATCTAATTAACCCCCACTCTTTTTGAACAAAAAAAAAAGAGTCGGATTTTGGTTTAAATCGATCAATAGATTAACCCCCGATAATGAAACGCGCATAAAGTACTATGTCACACACCGCACGTTTAATTGACTGCAGTTTAATAGGGGGTGGGAAGGTTGTAAGGCAATTTGATTTGAATCTAAATAATTTGGACACGCCCCTTTTTCCACTGTGGTAAATTTATTAAGCATTCAATACTAATATATAGAAGAGTCGTTACTAGGTTACCAGTGATATGAAAATAGTTGGCATTCGTGGAAATTTTTTCCATAATATCGCATTCATCTGCACAATATATATAACGAAATATAGCCAGCCTCTGATCCGTGTATATGCAGAAGTATATTTCATATAAAATGGCACTTTCAGTATTAAATGAAATTTAAAGCTGGAAATGTTGATATAAATTATTTAGTAGTTCTGTGATTAGTGGGTTTCATGCTTTCCGAGTCCAAAGTTCCGTGAGTGCTAACTCAGACGAGGTCGATGCATTTTAGAGTTCCTATGGATATCTTAGGCTGGCTTCTCCCGGAAGGAAGTTGAAAAGGGGTTGAACACATATAGATACTCTTAACTCAAACTCTTCTTCAATCCCCACGACATTTTTTATAGTTCAGCACTTTGTAGCATCTCGATTGAGGCTGGAAGGAACACTGGATGCTATCCGAAACTCAAGCTGTCAGTCATTGCAAAAAGTATCTTGATACGGATTACTGACAAGCTAAACATTCATCCAAATTGCAAATATTTTCAGTCAAATGTGAAGAGTCCACTGCAAGAATGATGGATGTCATTTGGAATACATTTTGCAGGAGAAGCAATTGAAAGTTTTAAATGCTTAGCGCTCAAAGCTTAACTGTGATTTTCTGATCATTACTGGACACTGAGTATCAGTGCTAATGCCATATAACTCTGTATGTACATTCTATATGTCTTAAGCTATGCATTGACAGTCTTGGTTCATTTTCGACAAGAAAGTAACATCCATCATTCTTGCAGTGGACTCTTCATATATTTTCTCCATTAACAAAACAACCACATTATCGGCTGTTGACTCCGAAAACAGGATTCAAATCCCTTAATAATTGTAAGAAGAATCCCTTTTCATGCAATAGAAAACATTAAATTACAGATGCGTTTCTACCCATTTGTATTTTGTAGTTCATTTCTTACGCATATTTAAATGACGTGTATAAACATCCAAAATGGATTCATGCACTTAGACTTTACTGTTATTCATTATGCGTCCTTACCAGTAAAGGTTGGTAGGCCTAATACTGTGGTACGAGTAATATTGTGATAGTTCTATTTGAGAATTCATCACAATTTTACTGAGCGAGAGAAGAACCGGTTTTGTGCAGCAACTTGTCCACGAACATTCCCTTAATACGTTGACGCAAAAAACCGGTCCTCCTCTCGCTCAGTAAAATTGTAATAAATTCTCAAAAAGAAAAACTATCACAATATTACTCATATCACAATATTATCAACCTTTACCCTATTTGTCATGGTTATAAGTACGACAATGGTATCTGCGAATCCGACGCCGACAGGTGGACTACCTTCATCATCCACAACACAGCAAGGTTGCGTCCTCATACGAGTAACCGGGGCCCGGAGTCAAAATCCCTTGAATTCTGTATCAATGTCAGAAACCCTACTATCCCCAGAATCTTTTACCCCAACATTTTTTGAACTAATAAATGAGGAAGAGGTGAAGAGTGTTGGCGAAATGACACGATGAAATTCGAGAAATACCCCCCGCTACGTATTGTCTCTAGTAGTTGAAGCAGTGACCTTGTCATCTCGCGCAGGTTACGTGGGCGGCAGCACGAGGAAATCTTACGGAGTAGACGCATTTTCGTCCACAGCGCATCCAGGATCATGCTTCAACTATCGTGGAACGGCTTCTATCACAAATTCTATCATGGCCTAAACGGGGATCGAGTCCGGGCCGCCTGGTCGCAAGGCTAGCGCTGAGCTACAGATGAGCACTAAAGATGATTCAGGACTTAGCCTATATTGTTCAAGTTTCCTTTGTTAGGGAAATCACACACACGATAAATTCCAATTTAGGATACGAAGCTAGTTGATTGATATTTTACTTTTGTGACCGGATTATTAATTTTCTGCCAAAGTATTACATTATTGCTTGCCGCTGCGTTTGAGGGGACCAGATACGACGAAGTGACATAAAAAATGGCTGATGACTTCTGACGGACACGCTGAGGGAATCATATTTGTTGAATATCGGAAAAACCTAGGGTAAATTACCGCACCTATGGCAGTATTTTGTTTAGTTTTATGTGGCTGCCTTGTTTTTGTTTTTTTTTTTTTTTTTTTGCTTTCTTTTTTATACTGAATTTAGTTTGGTTTGGATAGTTTTCGAGGTAGTTGCACTGGTAGTTTACTTTCCTTAATGTAATTTGTTTACATTAGAAAAAGCCCGCAACAAAAGCACGAAGAAGTTTTAGAATAAAGTTCCCAAGACTGTCTTTGTCTAGTAGAAATATACAGCTCAAACGTACGTAAATAAAAAGTTTGAGATCTTCTAGGTTAATATTACATCAAAAGAAGGGAAAATCTTGATACGCTCTTGCCAAGTAAATGTGGATGGTACCGCCACCATTTTGGTTCGGTTAGCAAGAATGTCCCTTTGACTTCTCTTGTAGGAATTTGTTCTTTGCGAGTCATCAACTGATACTGTTTCAAAATTAATATTACCTCATATAAAATAGCAGCGCTTTCCTCACGCAAAAGACTGGAAATACTGTTACTACCTGTAATGAGCGAAAAATTTAACCGACTTCCCTCGTATATAATATTTAGACTGCAACATTTATTGCAGTGATGATTCTAATTGATTTTTGTTAATGGTTATAGGCCATTCGTTATCTTGTGAAACCTACCTGCACGTCAGGGGAAGAAGAAATTAGACTGAGAAACTTCCCCCCCTCGCTACGCTTCTACTTGTAGCTAGCTAGCTAGCTCATTTCCCCCATCATAAGCTTCTTACTACGCACGAGATAACGAAAGACCTATAGATTTTTGTGGAACCAATCGCAGCTAAGTTATCTGACAGCTCAGGAAAGGCACTCTGGTTCAGTATTAAAGATTTAATACTGAAGTGGCTATGGACTAGAATTTTCCAGAGTACGTCAGTTATCCCTGCAATTTTATACTTTTTTTTTCTTCATTATAAACTTGCCGCATCTTTTGTGAATGCTCATTATAGTTGAAGAGGGGCGTTAAATCATTGCCTGTTATCCATAATAACCGACATGCATGTAATTTGTAATTTTTGTGTACTCTCTCGGTTGGGAAATTGCACAAATATTGCTCAAGTCTACATTATTAATCGTTCGCAGATTTAAATATTCAACAGTTATGTTGCAAAACAAACAGTTTAATTGGCAGGAGTAATCATAATTTGTTTACAGACTTGCGTGTACGTCGGTACATTATGTACTGTCTAGGCCATTGTTTTATCAGAATGGTACAGAGTATTCCCTAGTAACTTGTCCAAATCTTGGACATGACATAATCCTCAACTGTCTGATACCACAGGGAAAAATCTGTGCTATGAACTTTTCGCTATGTCTTTTACGCACCACTAATAACACTGTTGGTTTTTTTAACCGTGTCGAACTAGGTAGAATCATCGTTTAAGAGCTCATGAGTGTGTCTTCAAGGCAGATTCTCTCGGAATATTTACAGTAGATTTCCCATTTTATTTCAATTCATTATAGTCGTTTGTCAATCCTTGACCTAGGTTTACGGTGCGCGAAAGATTCTTGTCGTTAAATAAGAAAGGATGTCATGCTAATTTACTTCAGTTAACTACCCAGGTTTTCTACTTTACTCAAAAAGAGGTCTCTACAGGTCTGTAAGACTACCTTTAGCCATCACCGATGCTCGAATTGCGAAAATATAACTCATATTTTTTTATTTCATTTTTTTTTTTATTTTACTAATAGGCCTACTTGTAACATAAAATATATAGTATACACAGATAAAATTTTAGCTCGCCCCTGAAAAAGTAGAACTCGTGTTAGCTTTGTTTCGAAAGTTCCAAAACACAGCTCATCAAGTTTATGACTAGGGCCCGGAAGTTAGCATTTGCATGTTTTCTTCCTGGAGGGTATAACTATATGCTTAACTGTACGAATTATCAATTCAGGTCTGCTTCACAGGGAGCTTTATCTGAAAACCAGATCTGCATAATATGTACGTCACTGTAGGTACGTTAACGGAAAACCACAATACAAGTCACACAGGGTTTGTGTGCACTCAAAATTGGGTTTCTGGCGCCCTGTCAGCACACCTGAGTTGTGTGGATATAAAGGGGAAAAATTGGGACAGTGTCGGGTATAGTTCCTGGGTAGCTCAGTCGGTAGAGCATTCATGCGCTAAGCGAAGGCTCCCGGGATCAATACCCGGCTCCGGAACTATTTTTCCCTTGAAATTATTCAAGTCTGTTTCACAGAGAGCTTTACTTGAAAGCCAGATGTGTATATCAATTTTTTAGTTTATTAAGCATACTTTTGTTTTGCATTTAAGTGTGTGTTTTCGTAATTTTTATAAATGCATAATATTTTCAATACTTTAAGACATATACGGGGCATTTTATCAGATTTACAAGATTTTTCCCCTCGTAAATGCAAAAAGCGGGGAGCTACGTGGAGGTAAGTATGTGTGAATCACCATGATGAAATACGAACAATCAAACTTCACGTTCTAGGTCTTTGACTTCAGTGTTCTCACAAGAAAATGTTTGCTAAATTCCCATCGAAGAGTTTAGTTATTGAGATCAATAGCATCTAATATTCCACTTCCACCTGTACCAGCGTTAACCAGATGGGGAACGTGGTTCTATGCTGCCTTGTATTGTGCTCAGCATGTACAAGTTAAAGAGATTGTTAATTTGTTGGACTCGAATAATGCTGGTCGTATTGAGATAACTCAAACTATACTGGCAAACAATCATTTGGAAGGAAATTTTGCATTTAAATCTACTCATTCTTTCAGTTTACAAAAAGCAATCGCGACACTGGAAACTGTTGGCATTCCCTTACATGTGCCACTAGCCGCTTTATAAGAAAATAAATATAATCTGAGTTCTCTTCCTAGCAGTGTAGGGTAAAATGTAATGAAAAAAGACTAACGTTAAAAAAATTGTGTGATATTTCAGACATTCTCCAAGAAAAATCCTCCATCGCATCAAAAGATTTGCAGAACAATTAACATAATTTAAATATGCCAGAATAAGTTTTACGATACAAAAGCTTCTTCCGGGGCAACAGAAGCAGTTTCCCAATTGATAACCTCAGCCACACGTTGGTTGTGAACTGCAACTATTCGCTGATTTTAGACAACGAAACCTCTACTGCTTCGGACTCTAAGGAGTCTAAGAAATAATGCAAATTCATACTGATTAGCATTTGTACCGTTCCCGAAAACACAAAGTATGTGATTATGTCTCGTGACCAGAACATAATACGAAATGGAAATATAAAAATTGGAAATTTGTCCTTTGAAGAGGTGAAAAAATTAAAATATCTTTGAGTAACAGTAACAAATATAAAGGACACTCGGGAGAAAATAAAACGCAGAATATCTATGGGAAATGCCTGTTATTATTCGGTTGAGAAGCTTTTGTCACCCAGTCCGCTCTCGAAAAAGCTGGAAGTTAGAATTTGTAAAATAGCTATATTACCGGTTGTTCCGTATAGTTATAAAACTTGGACTCTCACTATGAGAGAGGAACACAGACTAAGGGTGTTTGAGAATAAGATTCTTATGAAAATATTTGGGGTTAAGAGGGATGAAGTTACAGGAGAATGGAGAAAGTTACACAACGCAGAACTGCACGCATTGTATTCTTCACCTGACATAATTACGAACATTAAATCCAAATCTTTGAGATGATCAGGGCATGTAGCACGTATGGACGAATCCAGAAATGCATATAATAATAATAATAATAATAATAATAATAATAATAATAATAATAATAATACTTTATTGCCAGAACAAAGATACTTACTGACTTTTATATAAGAACTCTATAGCACCCTCAGAAAGAGTAAGTTACATACTCGTTCTCAGGGGGCATTCCACATGAGTTAATCTTAAGACATTTTATTGAATAACAGAGTAAAAAGTAATAAAACAAATAAATAAGAAGAAAAAACATATATAACAATAATTGAACTTCAAATTTTCTCTGTTATCAGCAATTTAATAGATTTTTTTAAATAATGAGCATTAACAAAGTGTATGTTTAGGAATTTAACTATTATCATGTTATAAAGCCTTGGACCGAAGTTGCTACTGTGATTATATGCTACACTTGTAGTACATTTAGGTACTGTCAAGCATATGTTGTCTGATCTTATATTAATTTGTGAGAATATAAATAAATATGTTTCGGTTTTTATGTACGAAATTCAGTAATACATTGTTATAAATTTGATGGAAGTCAGATACTTTAAATTCTGAATACAGCAGCTCTGAAGGATAATGAAGAGTTTATTAAGGCATTTTTTATTATTCTTTTCTGTATCAGAGTTATTGGCATGAGGGAGGTACTATAAGTACTACACTAACCTATAATGCCGTATTGTAATATAGCTTGTACTAATGCTAGATAAATCAGTCTTAAAGTATGGACAGTCAAGTAATTTCGTAGGATGACAAAATAGTGAATAATTTTTCTTAATCTATTGCACAGAAAAAGAACATGTTTATCCCAACGTAAATGTTGGTCGATTATTATTTCGAGATACTTAACTTGAGGAGATTCATTTAGAATAGGACAGTTACAACTATTAGAAGAAAAATATTGGATGTATGAATTTTTAAACACAAGAGCAAAATTAGGAGATTTCATACCAACAGATGTTAACGAAAATGGTACAACCGTAGTTTTAGAATGATTTGGAATCAAACCAAATTTTAATCAATGTGATGCCATTGTTTGCATTAAAGTAGGTGTTAGTTGGGAGGTTGGAGGGAAAAAGACCTTTGAGGAGGCCGAGACGTAGGTGCAAGGATAATATTAAAATGGATTTGAGGGAGGTGGGATATAATGGTAGGGACTGAATTAATCTTGCTCAGGATAGGGACTGATGGCGGGCTTATGTGAGGGCGGCAATGAACCTCCGGGTTCTGTAAAAGCTACACGTAAGTAAGCGCTGTTACAGGAAACGTAATTTCTCTTCATTTATTAGTGCATAATTATTGGCATATTTTCACTTTTAAGAGCATATTTGCATGTGTATTTAGTAGTTTTTAGGATATGAATATCAAGGTCCTAGTTAAGACTTACGAAACTTGAGGAATTAGGCGCATAAAAAGACCAACATGTTAACCCATGTATAAGTTTACTGTCACAGTCATCCCAAATGTAAGCTAAATATAAATACAGAGCCATATCATCTTTACGTGGACTCAAAATAGCCTCTGCACTTTAAAAGGGTTGTTAAAGCAGTACCTATGAGTGCTAGATCATGCAGTAGATAAGCATTGTGTTTTGGTGAGGGCTGAGAGGTTTTAGTGGTCTCTGATCCGTATACAAGTATTTCTACTTACCATGCAAATTCTGATTTAATACCTTTTAAATAGACCATCAGCCCTACGCTGAAACAATACCCCGTTATACGTATGCAATCGACAGTGCACAGTAGCCCCATCATCACATATTACTTTCAAATATCGCACAGCCTGGTAAGCAAATTACAGTCCACGGCGTATAAATATGGATGTCCACATGACAGAGTCTGAAAGCAAAGTTAGGCTTCATTTGTCTTTTTATCCTTTTAATGCATACGTTGAAACAGTTATGATGGTTTTAATCTGAGCCAAATCTATTTAACTGTATCATGCCATTTCAGGGAAAAACAAAATTCCTAACCTGAAGCCCGCTATGTACTACCATCATTGGGCTCTTAGTTGTTACCGTATTACGGGTGTAAAGAAACAGTAAAGTCAGGGGTAATAGGTCTCCCAACTCATGTGGTTAACATGGCCTATGGTTTCTAAGAAAACGAAGGACAAATAAAAGAAAAACAAACTACATACACCCAGCTTTGGTTTGGCTTTTCATGAGCTGAACACTGGACGGATCCATGCATCTAGGCACTTTCTGGGCATTCATCCATTCATTCATTCCGGTGGAGTTATGGCCATCAGGCCTTCTCTTCCACAATTCCACCCCACCAGGTATACAGGGTGTAAGGGTTATAAGTTCCATTATTTTACCTGATGATTGTTCATGTCATAAGGAAGAAAAATGGCCTTACAGTTTTTTTTCTAATCGCAATATTTAACTAATTATTAAAGTTTACAATATTAGACGTTATGCTGGATGGGGAAGAGGGACTTTACAAGTACACAATACAGCACAAGCTGAAACAGACATACCGGTACAAAACAGATGCTCTGTTCTAATGCAGAGGCGGACCGTTGTTTACATAAAACGATCAGCAAATACAAACTTTCAATCTCTTTAATAGAACTTCATGGTAAATTTCCATTTTTATTTAATAATATTGGCAATATTGGTCCAATTTTTATTGTACGTCTAAAAAATAAACAATAATGGGTTACTGCACAATATCACACCAACATTTTTTTCAAATGCAACATTTTAATCTCTCCCGCTTCCATAAAACAATGTCATTTTTAAAGAAATTTCTGTTTGTGTGATTTTCGAAACGAGGTTTAAAAAGACTCCTAGTTTCTAATAATCGTTAAGAAACCGCTACAAAAGTTCGCCGATTAGGTAACCTTCATTGCGGAAAACTTTGACGGTACATCTTCTTGCCTCACTTGGATTATGACGACTTTCTCCAGAAATTAATAGTCTAACATATGACATTCCTAAACTGTGAATGACATTGTAAGATGTTTATCGAACACCTGGTAGCGAACTGTCCGCTCGGCACTAGACCTATGGACAGGGAGCTTGAACTCAGCTGACTCGTACTTATGTCTGTGCAGAGTACTGCCTGCTGAACTCGTTGCCACGTCTCTCACGCCAGAATATTAACAAAATTAAGCATGCAATTTTATTTAATTTCACGAAAACGTAATAGAACACAAATATGTATTTAAACTAACATTAACCTTTGCTAGATATACCTACTGATGTAATTGTTTTCGTAGTTTTACTAACGATATAAGCAGTTTAACGCGAATAAAATGAGAGAAGAAATATTTTTTTCTGGGAAAACTATCAAGTTTTGACCCTGTGTTCTATGGACATTTTTTCATCCTGTAGACCGTCCCCGACGACTGTGAAAAGGACGACACTTATACCCCTTACACTCTGTATAATACAGCTAGGGGCTACTAGAAGAAGTGTAAGTGTAATGCATTGTCACCATAATGGTCATCATCAACTCTGTAAATCAGTCTTCTTATAACCTGTTCTGTCTTCAAGTATCTGAAACTCATCTATCCATTCTCTTGTGTCGTTTCTGTAGCTGATCGTGAAGTTCTTCAGGGAATTTGTCATCCATTCGTTCCTCATCCCCAGTCACTTTTTATAGCTATTTTTTATTTCATGTACAATGTTGAATATGTTCAACATTTACCTAATGTCTCCATTTCTAATTCGGTAAGCTCTTGCATATCACAAGATCGATAAAAGAATCTCATCTCTGCTCTCCGTATTCTTTGTTTTGAAGTAGAATACGTCCTTACCTCTACCAAGTATGGGCATCTCGTTCTGAGATTCGTGGTGAAACAAAAAATGGCAGAATTTCAAATCCTTACCGTAGCAACAAAATTAGCCAGAGCCGAATACTAAAATTATTAGTAGTTTGGTCATGAACCAATGTAACTTGTGTGATCACGCCCAATGACGCCACCCCTCTTTGCTATGGGCATGAGAATCTCGAAGTTACATATAAAATTAGCCGTGCCGCGCGACCGCTGTCAGTAATATCTCGGCATTGAAAGCATCCACAGACCTGTCCCACCACTCGTTGATTTGTAATCGCGAGTTATATGTTATTAAAGTGATAATAATAGTCACATAGTCAAGTACAATATATTTTGAGTGAAAAATTTGTGAGTTGGAACTAAAGATAGGTGTTTACCCACAGAGACTACAAAGTTAGGTATGCATAGAGTGTTCGTTGTTAAAAGAGAGAAAATGGACGCACATAAAATGTGGACATGAATGAAAGTGGACAAAAATATTATAGGACATGTCATATGGACTTGGTTTCAATGGACTTAACGTCTTGGAAACCATTTATTTCTGCGTTCGAAACTAAGGAAATTGCAGTTCTTATAGTAGCCATAGATATGGGCCACACTGTTGCAACGCAGCATTGTTGTTTTGCTTACTCCGAAATCGACCTTGTCCTTCTGACTCCAGCACTGTGTTGAGAACACGAAGTACGCAGTCAGTCTAGGATTGTCTTTGTGAGGGTACTGTTGTAAGGTGAAAAATGCCAAAATTTAAAACATTGAATGCTTCTTTATATCGTCAATGGGTAGCAGAATTTCCTGCTTTCACTACTAATGGAACGATTATTATGTAGCCAGGATGGCACTGTTTAAGTGTGCTCCAGTCACATCAGTATACGTTGAGAGATCTTTTTCAGCATATAAACTGATTTTGTTCAATAAACGTGACAGAAGTTTGGGCGTTAATCTTGAAAAGTTGTTTATTGTAACTCAAATTATGGACGTGAAGTTGTGGATGAATAAGTACAAGTGAAACGAGTCCATAGAACAGAGAAACTACTTTTCCAGTGCACTTTGTTAAATTATTAATGGTTTTATGGATGTTTACTTTATGAATGAGTGATTCAATATAATTTCAATGACTTTTAGTGCCCTATTTTTGTTGTTTTAGAGTCTTTTTAGGCATATAAAATACCATTTTTAATGCCTTAACTTCCAATGTCTAGTCATAACTAGGGTACGGATTTTTAGGTCGTTAAAATGTAATTTTAGGTGCCTAAAATAGGCTTAAAAGTGTAGGAAATAGTCTCTAAAGAATTGAAATTAGGCGGCAACCACTTCTAGAATTTAATAATTTTAAATGCTTATACACCGTTACCACCACTACTACTAAAAGTACACTAACAACAAATATCTAACTAAGTCGGTTATATATGAACTAAACAATTAAATGTGAAAAATAAATTTTAGACATAAATTCAGTACACAGACAAGTCAAGTATAATCAATTTTTACCAAGCCTTCATCCATTCATTCATTCATTCATTCATTCATTCATTCATTCATTCATTCATTCATTCATTCATTCATTCATTCATTCATTCTATTCCATAGATCTTACATGAGCAATGAAGCTTTAAGATGTGGAACAAGTCAAAATTTTACAATATTATAATTACAATTTTTACAATATTTACAATTTTTACAGTTTTACAGTTTAGTAATTTGCTACAATTTTTACAATTTTCTGCAATTTTTTACAATATTTTGGCGAGATGTAGTGAGATGAGGTGAGGTCCGAGGATTCGCCAAAAGATTACCCGGCATTTGCCTTTTGGTTGGGGAAAACCTCGGAAAAAACCCAACCAGATAATCAAATCAAGGGGTGAAATGAAGTGATGTCGAGGACTCGCCATAGACCATCCGGCTTCAGTCCCTTGTTCGTCAATGTCCATAATTAGCTTCACAATAAATAAATAATACTTTTCCTAAATTTTCAACTAAAAAGCAATACCGTCTGTCACTCAACACAAATTTGTGTGCTGAAAATGAACGCTCCACATCCACTGAAGTAACAGAAGCGTATTTCAGTTTTCACACTAGTTGGACAGGAATGTTCCATTATAAATCCGCGTTCCTTCCTGCTAGGATATCTGAAGCAGTATGTAGGTACTTCAGTCCTACATTTCTCTGCAGAACTTGCTTCAGTTTATTCCGTACTTTATTTCCAACAGAACCAGGAACACATTTGGAATTTAAAATACAAATTTTTAAAATAAGAATGGGTGTTTTGACCTATTAGAGATAAAGCATATTTAATAGGTCAAAATAGGCATTTTAGGCGCTATTAAAATACCAATTTTAGGCATAGTTTTATATGAAACGTGTACTTGCAAATTTTTATGAACTCATCTTTTAAGGATTAAAATAGGTAGGTTTTTACCTAAAATCCGATGTCTAGTCATAACATGAACATATTATTGCGTTGCCTGTTGCGCTCGCTAGTGTTGGAACTCCGAGTGCTAGTCGTCCGCCTGAAAGTAGAGAAAATATTGCAACGCCTAATATTCATACGCCCTCATGCTCTGGGTACAATGCAAACGTTTCCACTTGAAGGACTGTGGCTTCTCTGCCACCTGCTGTCTGCTCGTTTCCGGGGCAACATGTGGTTAGTTGCTTCAGGTAGCATCCCTATTCCCTTCGCGATCAGTCAGGTGGGGTGAGTGTTGCAAGGCGGTTGGACTTCTAGTCACTTTGAGTGGACGCTTAGGTTGTAACCCTGGGCAGAAGACTGGAACGTAAGTACAGAAATATCTTCCCTGTTCAAAGCAGAAATTCTCACAAGGAGTACCCATTTCTGTAGTGATTTTGGAAGCTTGAATTGTTCTGTACACCTAGTGTATCAGTCTGAGTTTGCGGTAGGTCACGGGAATTTGTAATCAGCTGACAGTTACTTTTGTTTTGTTAGATACAGTACTTGTTGGGGATGTAGCGACTGCGAGTTATCTTAAAATATCTTAGTTTTTTCTGTTACACCGTTAGCCATTGTCTACATGTTACAGCATCTCTGTGATTTATCAGTTAATATTGGAGGGTGCATACTAGTTCTGTCTCATCAGATACTCATCTGAAATGTACAGTACCAATTCGATCCGGGGTTCAGAAAGGTACAGTACTAATTCGGTCCGAACTATGCAGATATAGACAAGTTATATATATCAAAGATACTAGTTATATATCAAAGAGACTGTTACAGTAGGATATATTATGAGCTAGCTGTCGTATCGAATCCAACATGTTTTCATTTAACACTTGACATATAAATTAGAAGTCCAGCAACAAAAAGAAAACGAATTAAAGAAAGAACAATATATTATATACAAAATGGCAGAATTTGTATCTAGATCAATAAAAGAGCTCAAATATATAAAAACACTAACTTATCCTACAAATTTCTCCCAAAAACTTAGCTCCTAGCATCACTGACTACTCTAAAGTTTAAGAAGTTCTGACTAAGGTTCATACTGTACATTGTACATGATAATCAATATTTTTAATCGTTTCTTAAGGAGGGGCAGGCAATTTTGTAGTTTGCTGTCTCGAGTCACGAATTTACCCGTCCCTGCCATATGACAGTTGATTTCCAACCAGCACTGCTCTATTTTCGATCCGGGACTGAATCAGTACTGTTTACTTCTTAGCTCCGCATAGTACTGTACATATTTTTGACCATGGGACCGAACTAGTAAACTCCGATATTGGAGCCAAGCTTAATTCATCTGCTTACGTCTCTCACTAAAGAGATCTGGGTTCGGGTTTAGATAGATTCCGTGAGATTTTACATTGACTATTACACTTTTACTACGTCACACTACTTTTGACCAATAAAACGGTACGAAAGGACGTCTTTCAACCAATCATGGCTGCTTATCGCACAATTTTATCGCGTCCCTAGCATTTGTTTATTTTTATCACTACCCTAGCATTTGTTTCTTTATTTGCCAACATTTCAAACTGCACTGGTCTGGACGTCAAAAAACAGAAAATTACAAACCATTCAAGTCGATGCACAGCAGTTTCAAATATGACTCGCATTGGCATTCAAGAACAAGAATTAATAAAGATCACTGGTCATATATGAAGAGCACCATTCGGAAATCCTGAATAAATTGAGGGATACACCATGTACATCAACGAGTTCACTTCTTTTACGCACACGTCCAATATAACATCAACTGAACCACCAACCACTAAAACATTCAAATTTGAAAATTGTACTTTCAATAATTGTTTCTTTTAAAATTATTCATGTTTATTTTTTATTTCATCATCGTTAATTAAAACGTTTCTTGTTTATTTCATCATCCCTAATTAAAACTTTTCTAACACTTGTTTATATTATTTAGGTTATGTTTGTTATAGCTTCTGCTATATGATATTATGGATAGTCACGTATCAGATATTGTTTAATACTAAGATTTATTGAAAATCATCTGTCAAGTGACGTTGATTACTGGGATACGGATGATTGAAGTTGAATGCAAATGTTTTAATAAAAATGAAACTGAATCAACAAAGCCTTCTTGACCAGTAACCGTTCACAGAGTTCAATGAAGATTCCATAGTTGGCACAACTGATAACAAGAAAACAATCATAAAACACTACTACCATCTAGCGTAATGTTGAGATGGTACAATAATACATTTGAAGACAGTTGTATTTTCTTAAGCCAATTAATATTTTATTGTATTGGAGTACTTTGTTACTTCTAATCTTTATATACTTTTTTCTAATCGTGTAATAGTCAATTAAATCCCACTCGAGTTTTGATTTTCTCTAGATAAATCAAAACCTCTAGTGAGATTACTGTTGATAATTTTATTGTGCTGAACATTTTCTTTGGCGAGTAGCCTACATCGCTTTATTTTGTCAATTTCAGTCCGCCATCATCGTAGTATTAATATTATTACGTATATATTTACTTAAAAAATGACCTTAACTATTTTCATCTAATCTCATCATAAATATTCAACGATTAATGTATATCTTTATTCTGCTTCAGTTGCACTCTTAATATGATTATGAATCGACATTAAATATTAAAAATAATCAAACTCCTGATCATATAGTCATCATGGCAAAAGGCAACTGCTTATAATGTGAAGTACCGGTATTACGGTATATTATTTTTGTAGTTCAACATATATACAAGCGTTGAAATCTCCTCGTACTTTTTGGGTATTATCCTCGTGCGTCATTCAGTTCGTTCCTTAATAAAATGAGAAGCCAGGTAAGATTTACTTGTTATCTACCGAAGTTGGTAACGCTGGCATGTATAGTTCTAAAAATTTACTAATTTGATCTTGTGGAAGGTAGTATAAATGTTAAAATATGCATATTAAGAGGATTTGTGATGTCAACAATATAGCAATGTGATTTTTTTAAGCTTTTCATCACGGGAACCTAAGTTCTAGCGTATACATACTTTTTTTTAAATTGAATTGAATTTAACGGAGGGGGGCACTATGGCCCAGCACTGCGACCTGTTAAGATTATTGCGAACCCACACCGGCTGGCCACACTAAGGTTCTCTGTGTGCCCAGGTTTCGAGCAGCCAACCTCACTCGTCCCTAGGCCAGCACCCTCCATACGTCGCCAGCCGGCGTTCAGGGAATGCTACGGAATGATAACGAAATGGAGAAATGGTGACGGAATGATGTAGATGCCTAATATGGGGAAAGTATTCATCTCGCTGAAGTAGTCAATTTTGGAAACATATGGTTTACAAAGTTCATCTCATGTAATAAAAAAATTCAAGAAGAAGCTGAACAAGATTTTGAGTGATTCATCACTTCGCGTTATTTTGAAATGATTTAAAGGAGCAATTTTTTTAAGTAATTCAATTTATATGAATCATCCTCGAACGAACGAACGCTAGATACCGAAATAGGAATATAAATATTTAATGAGACATCGTTGTACACGAACAAACTATTAGGACGAAAATATGAAACTAGAAATCGGCTGGAAAATATATTAACTTCTTTAGGCAGTACTGTTATAACTGAACAGTCACTAACAAGATTAAGACCTTTGTTAGTGGTATGGGTTTCCTCCTGGCCTTTTATTTATGTTAAACTTTCATGTTATTCATTTACAATGCATTTCATTGAAGGTAATGCTGAAAGACATATAGTCCGACCATCGGATCTGTGCCCCCGTAAGATATGCGAACTGAACCTTAATTCCTTTTCAACCTCGGCAATTCATTTCTCTCCCTGTATTCCTATTTCTCTCTTTTCTATCCCTCTCTCTTTCTCTCCCCCACTACTCACAATTTTGAGCCTTCTTGCGGGACAGTTTATTTGCACTTGCAGTCCAATGTTGTCAACTCAACATGAATACTGTAGCACGGAGTGGTGAAAGAAATATTATTAAGCAAGTAATAGCATTTTGCATAAGTCAATCAGCGTCATTAGACCTACTTAAATTAAATTATGAATAAGTAATAATTAACCTTGCATTATTATAAGCAATATTCAAGAGACATGACACTGTTTGACGAAAGTTTGGCAACATCCCTATTCGGCAAGTTTCGTGGCCTGCTGTTTGACGTAGTGGGACAGAAACGGGTGGAATGGGGTGAGTAGAGGCGTTAACTTTTCCAAGAACGACGACAGCGCTGAAGGGGCATAGATCCGATGGTCAGACTTTACCTTTCAGGGCAAGAATCTTAAGGCCGTATTCACAGACATTCTTAGCGCGGGCTACCGATGGATGATCGGCGAACTAACGTTTTTCGTATTCATAAACCAGTGTTAGCGATACTCAAGAATCTGAATGAGCCAGTGAAACCGGTATTTTTATGTATTTTACTTATTGCTGGCCTGGAACTATAATTTGGAAAAATACCGGTCTCACCAGCTCATTCAGATTGTGGTACGTTGTTGTTGTTTAGTCAACTGTCCGAAGACAAGTCTGAACTTCACAAGTGATACCAAGAAGGCATCACTTATGAGGCAACTAGGCCAGGAGATAATGGAGTAGGATGGCTAGTTCTTTTCCTCCTCCATTGCATACATCGCCCACTAGCTACATAGATTCTGATATAAGAGAATGAATTTTAAACACATTTTTTACACTAATTAAACATGTATAACCTGTGATAAAAATTTAGACTGAAGGGCTTATAATACATAAAATACATCCCAAACACTTGGTAATGCATTGACATCATATTTCAGTATAAATTTCCCCCTTAATCATTCTAATATTTTTATCGGCAGTCAGTAATGTTTAAAATATGTTGTTAAATTATTATTAGTGTTAAAAAGAATAAATAAAAAGAAATTCAAGCCCAATAATTCAGTCGCTATGATTTTTGTACTGAAATATATGTCTTTCAGCATTATCTTCAACGAAATGCTTTATAAGTTGATAACACGAAAGTTTAACGTAAAGGAAGGGCCAGGAAGAAACAGGTGACCTTAAACGTTTGTTAGGGACTGTACATTTATTAAATCTACTGTACTTAGCATTCCATTATAAACTCCTAATACCTCTTAAGTGTCTCACCAATTTTAAATTCCTATTTTCATAATATTAAGAAAATATTGGAAGTTATTTCAAAATCCAACAGACACAGACACATTCATAATGTCAGGAAACCGACCGTCATGCTCTTCCTTCCGACTACTTGTGTGCAGTGCAGAAAGCGGAAGTTGTATTTTGTTCTTGATGCACGTTCATTACGTGTGTTTCACTAATGCTAAACATGATAAAATATCAGACATAATTCGTTCCATTATAAATACTGTAACTACATTGTTACAAAATACATGTAACACGAATAGTGAGGAAATGGGTCGTCTTAATAACACCGATTATTCTCTCTTCCGCCAACGCGTACTGAGTAAGCTGCGCTGCACTACATAAAGTGGCGGACAAGTCAACCCCACTCACCCCTCCCTCCCTCTTTCCCCAGTTAAGCAGTCTTCAGTCTACTGCCTCGCATTATATACAGTAGAAGAGGGCTTGAAGGTCGCGTGTATAGAATAAACACGTGAGAGAAGGTGGAGCAAGGAACAAGTGATCACTGATGACGTGATGACAAATGTTCTTACAGACAACTGAATATTTCGAATTCGTAACTTTTAACGTTGGCACTTTTATGATGAGATGAAAAGTACATATAGGGTATTTCAAAAGTCAGTTCAAACATTAAACGGCTATAAATATTATAATATTTGAGATAGGGGAAAAAACAAAAACATCACAGTGTTGGGCAAGCAACGGGGTTTACAAAACATTGGGAAGATGTCCATCATTCTCTTGTTCAACGTACAGCATTCTGTCTGCGACACCATGCACAGAATTTTGCAGATGTCTTGGAATAGGCCTATTGGCAATTTCTTGCGAGATGGCATCTTCAGTTGCGGTAGGGTTGTTGGATGTGTCAGGAAAACTCGTTCTTTAAGGTAATCCGACAACCAAAAGTCGGCCGTTTTGAAATCTGGAGATCACGGAGGCCACATAGTTGGGTTGAGTGAATCCAAAGGGACAACATAGGCTATATAGTATTTTACATAAAATATGATAAAAATTGCATTCCAGCCCCTCTCATTTTTTTAGTTAGAATTTATTGTTGTTTTATTTTTCAATTATTTCTGAGTGGTAACTAAATCAAGAGATCCAATTATTATACTATTTCTTTCTGTTCTTTGATCTAGTAAAACATTCTTTCTTGTTTTGGGACACGGCGGTCTTTATCACAATTATAGTATTATTATTATTTATTTATTTATTTTTTTTTTTTTTTCCCCCAACTGCATATATCAAATTGTTTGTGTCTTTGAATTTTGCAATGTTTTCATTTTAGTTGTTACTGTGTTTCTTATAAGGCTTCATTATGTTCGTCTATTGGTCATGGTCAGCACGAATCAGTTGTAATATTCTTGCATGACTGATTGTCCGAATATATGCCTTTACCCGAATTTTCTTAGTTTTAATAGCAACTCTTTCTGAAATCTCTCAAACGCCAGTAGGTTTTTTCGATTTGAAGTCAGATTTTAACTCATTCTCACCCATAGATAATATTTCATTACATCATGATAGGTAGGTAATTGTGATGAATTCAGCCCCTCCGGCATTGCGAATACGGGGTAGAGGGTCAGATTTCTCGTATTAATATTAGAGATATTCTTATTTAACTATCCTGCAATATAAGAAAAATGAATTTCCATTAATTTTATTATATTAATTGTATCATACCTAAGAGTTTTGTCATTATTCCCAATTTTCTTATAAATTGAAGTGTTTGTGACACTTCACGATGAAATAAGAGGGACCAAAAATATGCAGAGTATTTTAATTTTCTTTTTCTCGTATCCTGTTCAGATTAAATCACTAGAGAATGTTCTCTCGCTAAAAAATCTGAACATCAATATTTTGTGAAAATTTCGAAATAGACGCAGCAATGGTCCGTGTGCGGGACGAGGTACAAACTCTGTCTTTCTACGGAATACTGCGGACATTGGTAAACATAAGGGCTGTACAATGTTTTTTATGGCGTGCGGACCGAGACATAAATAATTTACATACATAATTTTATGTAATATATTATAGTATATGAAAAATATATAAGGAAACAAATTCGTGATTAAGTATAATATACATGATACATTTGAAATATAAAACAAACTGCTGGATAACTTTCGGTGCTGGACCCCGGACTCATTTTACCGGCATTATCACCTTCGTTTCATTCAGACGCTAAATAACCTAGATGTTGATACAGCGTCGTAAAATAACCCAATAAAATAAAAATAAAAAAAAAATAAAACAAACTTCTAGAGGAAAAACTCTCTAAATGTACCTACATACAGGGCTTTCATTTCAAAACATACCACTCTAAATAACTAGTTATTTAAATTGAATTCAATTTAAACAAGAAAACACGTAAATTTAGATATCGAGGGTAAGTCTTAAAACAGGCTTAATTTATTTCAGATTTCACCTCCCACCCCCAGCCATCCCCACTTTTAAATTTCAAATTGCACGCCTATATTTTTATACTTAAATATGAAAGAGCATTCAATTGTTCATACACCTCATTCATTTGTTTTCGCATCTTTTCTATCGTCGCCTGGCAAGCTGGATTATTGTTATTGTTGGTTAGAGCTGAAGAGAATAAAGCTAGAAAAACTTGAGCATTTCATGTAATAGTTGTGTTTGTGTATTAAATTATTTTAATATGGTGTATACCCTTCAAGAGAGAACATAAATCATTCTTATTGATTAAATTTAGAAAATTACACAAAATAAGCTGTGTTTTCATCCTACAATTAACTGATAATAACAACGCTTCTTATAATCACTACAGAATGCCTCGTATTTAGATGGATTTTGTTTTATCCCATGCACTGTTCTGATCAAAATGTCAAATTCTTGAGCGATAGCTCTGATTGATTCACCTTTTTTAAACCGTTCCAATATTTGTAACTTCTGCTTCAGCATAAGTACACATTTTCTGTTCCCTGCCATGCTGCCAACGTGTATGAGTATCTGCACACTACTGCACTGGTTCAACTGGTTAGCCCTGTGCAGCACGGGACAGGGTGCGTTGACTTACCTTGTATCGTGAAGTACACGAGAATGAGCGTCTATTTGTGGAGCTGCACTGTATTACATTTTGATTCCATAAACTTTATATTTTCACTCCACCCTATTATACAGTTATATGTAACATTTTGAGTAGAGAGAAAAAGGACGATACTACGGCGCTTTTTTCATTTGCACCTCTAACATCTTGACACGGAAAGAAGCTTTTCGATGTTGCAAAACTGTTTGAGTGATAGACGTCGATAATTTACGGATGTATATTGTGGTTCAGTATAATGCATCCTGTAATCAACCAGGCGGTGGCAGTTAACACTTGAGTTAAGTTTTCAAATCATCGTAACTATATTACAACTTCATTCCAGTAATTACAGATCGATTGAATGGAGTGATGAGGTTCTCATTACCAGACTGTACTTCTTGTATAGTCCGTTGACACTGAACTTAAGTCTTAACGCACATTTTTCCGCCCTTTAGTTATAATGCAGGAGAACATCCGTAATACAGGGACATCATTTTATTTTTACTTTAGTATTTATTGTACCTGAGTTTTTGAATGTACTTCACTCCCACCCCTTCCACTAAGGAAGTTCAACCGTCCTCCACACAGATCCAGGACTGCATACACAGTCATAGTAGCCTTACGGTCATAGTAAACAGTACGTTCCAAAAATATGTTCGCGTTTTCCAGTGACGAAAGAGCTTTCAATATTGAATCATTTTCGCACAGGTACTGTCGTCCATTTGCCTACGTCGCATCCCGGTTTCCCCCACCAGCTTTTATTCGCCACCTAGTAGCTGGGCTGTCTTAGCTCTTTTCTGAGAACATTAATTTCTGTTAGGAATTGGACATCTACGTAATATTCTACAACTGTTTAAAATAACTTAAATAAAAGGGCCTCGTTAAGTAATTAACTGTCACGTGATTTCCTCCCTTTCTACGACCCTGGGACACAGCCACTTGGACGGACAGTAGATAGTATGTCTGAGTAATTTTCTCTTTTCGGATCGGGCAGAAGTGAAGATTGAATTTACAATACGTAAGGTACTCTTTTATAGAGTAGGTACAGAATTATTTCAACATGAGTTACTAGTACGAAGAACGAAACTGGTAATTGGGATTAGGTACAATAGTCTATAGTGCGATAATATGCACATTAGAACTGAAGCCTGTATCGAAATGAACGGCCACCATTTTCAAAAATGTGTTTAAATATCCATATTATGATTATTTTTCAATTTAATTTCATTCTCTGTATTGTACGCTAATGTGCTGCAGACAGTATAATATGCACTGCATAATGAATACGTCCACATGGATAGCTCAGTTCGTGAGTAAAAACACTCATTGTTAATAATGTACTGTATTTTGATTAAACAAAAACCTAATGAAAATAATCAAACTCAAAAGCGCAATATGTCCTAGTTTATATAAATGGATGAACTACTTTTCTTCCCGCCTATACCTAGTAAAGTGATTTGTTTGTACATTACGCCAGTATCATCGGACTCCAGTATTGGAAGGGGGTAGCAAACGGCGTTGATCCAGATGTATATGCAAGTTAATATTAAAAATGTTAGTAAAAATAAAATGATGTCCCTGTATATGTAGGGGCTAAGCAGCCATGGCCAAAGGACAAGTATTTCACTGCAAACCCAGTATTCTCCCCCATTTTCCAGCACGTAATATATACGTTGTGTTGTAACTAAAGCTCGGTGTTATGTAAAGAAGGCAATTAAATGCCAGAATCTTGTGGGAAGTAAAACATATGGTACGTGAACATGATCAATGTGATTACATAACCTACTGTTAACTTCGCGCCTTCATACAGTATCGCGCTCCACACTTTGAGAACGACTTTAAGTACTTTGAACGCACGTGTGTGCCGTTATACCTGCCGCACTACCTAAATATAATAGGACAATGCAGGTGCTTTGATTTCTTCAGTTGATAACTCTGGAATGGAAACAATGGCTCAGCAACACGCGTGATTGTGTACGGCTATTTCACTCCAATGTCAGGGCTTTCTGTAAGCGACAGCAGGGGTTCAGTTTGCTTGCAGGAATTTATTAATTTGTTGCAAGTGTTTTAGTATTTTTTATTTTAGTTTCCTCATTGTCATTGTACTGCACTTTCTTTCTACTCTCTAGCTCTTTCTTTTTTTGTCAATCTCACCCCTTCGCCTTTTATTTCATTTATTTCTGCGCTTTCTTTCAAACTTATTTCATCCTGTTAGAACCTCCCCTTTCTTTCAGCCACTGTTTTCGCTTCGTTTCCTTTAATTTCCTTACTTCTACTTCTGTGCTTCATTTTCCTTCTTCCTTCGTTATATCCATTTCACTGATTCTCTCTCTCTCCGTCCTCTTTTCTTTTTATTCGGGTTTCGCCGTTCCTCTGCTCGCCTGTTTTCTTGTATTTTAATCAGCTTCTCTTTCTCTATATCTTTCATCCACTATACGAGTATTTCTCCCATCCATAATTTGGAATGTTTATTTTGTTTTAATGTAAGTAAGGTTAAATACGAGTACATACAGATATGTATTAAGTAATGTACAGTAGGCCTATATATAGGGACATCATTTTATTTTTGCTTCAATTTTTATTGTACCTGAGTTTTTGAATGTACTTCACTCCCACCCCCTTCTACTAAGGAAGTTCCAACTCCACACAGAACCAAGACCGCAGATAGTATGCAGTACTGAGTTACTGAGTATAGTACGTTCCAGAAATATGTTCGCGTTTTCCAGTGACGAAAGAGCTTTCAATATTGAATCATATTTTCGCACAGGTACTGTCCGTTTGCCTATGTTGCATCCCGATTTCCCCCACCTGCTTCTGCTCGCCCCTCTGTAAAAACTGGGCTGTCTTAGCTCTTTTCTGAAAACATTAATTTCTGTTAGGAATTGGACGTTTACGTAATATTATACAACTGTTTAAACTAACTTAAATAAAAGGGCCTCGTTAAGTAATTAACTGTCACGTGATTCCCCCCGTTTCTATGGCCCTGCGACATAACCACTTGGACGGACAGTAGATAGCATGTCTGAGTAATTTTATCTGTGCGGGTCGGGCAGAAGTGAAGACTGAATTTACAGTACCCTACTCTTTTATAGAGTAGGTGCAGAATTATTTCAACATGAGTTACTAGTACGAAGGACGAAACTGGCAATTGGAATTAGATGCAATAGTCTATAGTGCGATAATATGCATAAAAGAACTGAAGCCTGTATCGAAATGAACGGCCACCATTTAAAAAAAAAATGTGTTTAAATATCCATATTATGATTATTTTTCAATTTAACTTCATTCTCTATATTGTACGCTAATGTGCTGTAGACACTATAATATACACTGCATAATGAATACGTTCATATGGATAACTCAGTTGGTGAGTAAAAACACTTATTCTTAATGCAGTAGGCCTACTGCATTTTGATTAAACAAAAACCTAATGAAAATTATCGATCTCAAAATCGCGATATTTCCTAGTTTACGTAAATGGATTAACTACTTTTCTTCCCTTCTATACCTAGTAAAATGATTTGTTTGTGTTTTACGCCAGTATCATCGAACTGCAGTCGTGGAAGGGGATAGCAAACGGTGTTTCCGGTTCTCTAAAGGTATAGCCAGGTTAATATTTAAAATGTTAGAAAAAATAAAATGATGTCCCTGTATATCGTGTCCCAGAAGTCTTGGTGAGGTAATATTTGTGCCAGATGAAAATAAAACTCTCAAAGCTTTTCGTCTGTAAGTTGAGGTACTGAAGGAAACAAAAGACGGTGAGAATCTAACACTAGCACTAGTAAGTGTATTTCTACCTCTATTCATTAAAAAAATATCCTCTGAAACCTCACCATGACTTTGGAATACATTGTATTATGCATTATATGTCTTATCGACTTATCTGGTACTTACTCTTCTAAGTAGTAAGTATCTATTTAACGATCTACGTAGTAGCCTATGTACTCGTATATATAATCTATTTGTGTGTTCATAGACTAATCCATAGTGTAGTGTGTACTTTCCTTTGTTTTTCTTTCTTTATCCCTTTCTTTTTTCGCTCTTTTATTTCTCTGTCTGTCGTATCTTGTCCTGTCTGTTCTTGTCTCATTGTGTCTATCCTGTCTGTCTGTCTGTCTATTTGTATATACACTGTATATGTCTATATATCTATCTAATCAATCTATCTGTCGGCCTGTGTGGCGTAGTCGGTAGAATGCTGGCTTTTTGTGCCCGATGTTTCGGATTTGATTTCGGCCCAAGTCGATGGCAATCAAGTGTGCTTAAATGCGTCAGGCTCCTGCGGAACAAAATTCCTGCACACCAGCGATGGTTATATAACCTCGGCAGTTGCGAGCGTCGTTAAATAAAACGTAATTTACAATATAATATATCTGGCTTGTGTATATCTAATATATCTAATCTGGTCTGTGTCTATTAATGTATCTGATCTGTCTTTATATCAAGTATCTGATCTGTGTCTTTTTTATGCATCTAATATGTGTCTACAATACACCATGTCCCGCTTAAAGCGATCGAGAAATAAGTGCTAATTTGAAGTGTAAGTAATGGTTTTATAACATAACTTCTTGTATAACTTGATGTAAAAACTCTCCGAGTTTCGGAGAATGATCAGTGCAACTCGATATGTGCGCCTCGATCTACCCTGAAGACATCCAAAAGGTACTCAACCTTCTGTCAAGTGTTCCATAACATTTGTGGAGTGATTAGCGCAGCTGCATTTATAATGCGTTGTCTCAGTTTTTCCAAAGTGTCAACTGTATCACGTTGGTACACAACACTTGTCACAAAGCCCCAGAGGAAGGTCAATGGACGTCAAGTCGGTTGACCTAGGTGGCCAGGCAAGGGTTCTCCTCTTCCGATCAACCTATTGGGAAAGTTTCCTTTCAAGAAGCCACGCACTTCTCCATAGTAATGGGGTGGAGCCATGTTCCTGAAAAACCGATTCTAGGAGGAGTTGATCAACAAAAAAAGTTCTGCAACATGTCCAGATACATATTCCCTGTGACTGTCGCCTCGATGAAGAAGAATGGTCCAATGACGGAATGTTCTACTGAATGGCGCCTGGCTTGTTTCCACGATAAATGTTAGTGCGCATGCGCATGAACATGCAACTGTTTTTAAACCATTAGTGCATAAACTTGAACAATTTCTTCATCTTGTCAGATGTAAATCAAAACAATATCTTCATTGATTTTAAGTGGTTAGCATTTATTGCTCGAATCCTCTAAGCGGGAGACGGGTATATAATCTGTGTGATCTCTCTGTGTCTATCTATCTGATCTATGTCTATTGTGTCTGTGTCTCTGATTGTCTGCCCACCTGTCTGTCTGTCGCAATTTTCGTTGTTATCGAAGGTGTCCCAACCTCGCTGTCGCGCGACGTCTCACTTGTGCCCGTCTTGCTCTATCCGGCCTCTTTTAACACTCGATTACAACTCGCTCTCTCGGCCTGACCTTTTTTCATGGTCCGATCGCCATAAGAGCGGCCCCGTATTTAGAAACATTGCGTTGCCGCGCTTCATGCGTTCCGTTTGCTTTGCGGGTCACATCGGGAGGGATGATAAAAATAGCTCTGATACACTTTCGATTTATTCACGCCTCTCATTTTAGTTTTACTTTCTCTATATTTGTGCCAGAGAAAATTTAGTAATCGTGAAAAAATGTAATTTTCATATATCAACGGAACTTTTGATTTTGTTATCCTCTGACGCGTTTTGATTACATTTGAATAGCATACAATGCCTTTTCATAAATTGCAGAGAATAATATGTTTGTCAAGTTGCCTTTCATTCAGTTATTATAGTTTTTAGAACCGAGATATGTGCTTCCAACACTTCAATTGAATTGTTTATTTCTAAAACCCCACAAGTGACAAAAACAAAACTTTTGGGAAATTAATAAAAACTGTTTGCTTTCATTACTTTTATTTTTATTGTCAAAATGTATTTAACAAGTGATATTATTTGCTAAATATGAGGTTTATTCACCATTAATTGTGTTTTATAATATATATGAAGTCCCCCCGAAAAATTAAATTTATTAGGATGTTATGGGATTTTTCCAACAAACAAACTGAAACTAAGCAAAGCATTGCCTTTTTCCATGTATCAGAGTGAATGAAAGTAAGTATGAACAAACTTTATAATCTATGTAAAAACTACAGTATAAAATCACAAAAAAATTGAAGTTTTTTTCTATTGCAACAGACATTTTTCTTATCAGGACTTGTTATTTTTCTAGTCTTCGCTTCCACTATCATTACTACCTTGTTGGTGGTAGGCCATTTATACAGTTCTGTGTAGAATCCTTTCACTTCATCCTGATGTACTGCAAAATCTTCTTAAGGTCCTCCATTTTTTAACATTGATTGGTAGCGTCGAGCTGTTATAAGCTAGGTCAGTTGGCAGTTCAAACGGTAAATTTTCAGTACAAACACTTTTCTCAGGAATTCGAATGGTGAATACTTCTGCCGGTACAATGCTGTCAATGAACACTTTACTATGAACTTTACCTTTTTGTTCTTTGCAGTGAAAAGACTCATTCATCTTCAAAATTTTGAAATGTACCTTTTTATCCTTTGGTACACCACGGCCATAAGATGAATCAGACGTGCTAGATAGCTTATAAAATTTTCTCCATCAAGCTTTGAAGTTAACCACATCATTAGCTGTGACTCGTTTTACCTCAAACTTAGACGAGTTCTCAGTAATCCTCATTAGCAATATTTTCGTCACTTGAACTAATAATTTTGTAACAAAATACTCAAAATAGATAATATAGTAAGGGCAACACTTAATCAGCAATAGACAGAACAAAACACTGATCCGGCTGTGACTGAAATCAGCTGTTGGGTGCGACAGTGCTGCTGTCAGCTAGTGTGGCAGACTGTTTTATTTGAAAAACACCATATGTGATGTTAGTTGTGGGGTTTTTAAAATAAATGCATATTTCTTGTTCAATTTGTTACATGTTACAGTCATGCTAGATATAAGGCTCTCATATCAAAAGATGCGCATTCATGGTAGTAATCAAAATCCACAAGAAAACGCATTTTGTAAAAAAAATGCCGGTTGTGATGTTTTTACAATTAACGATTCAATTAGAGTGATGAAGGTGACAGATTTTGAGGTTGATTAAAGTGGATCTCATTAATTTCTAACAAGCCATTTTGGTTTTTAATTTTACGAAGACATTTCATTTAAAAAGAGAGAGAACCTATTTGTACCTAGAATAAGATGAATAAGATGACTGATAATGAATCCTTGAAGTCCCCTGTTCGTCTGTGGCCTTTTTTTGTTTCCTCATAATTTAATTTAGATAATGTCTTTCTTTCTCCAGTTCTCATTTCAATGTTACAATCTATTGTTATAAGAACATCGCTGTTTATACTTCAGAACCTGGGAAAGAACTCCTGACCGCCGGAAGCCATGTATTCTCTTCCTTTTGTTGCGTTTTAATTATCTGATAGTGCCGTGCAGTGGCGTCACTGCAAACTTCAGTGGCGTGTCTATTTTAAAGTTCATACAGTGTGTTAAATATCGAATATTTTAATGTCATCAATACACATACAAGTTATGGTGTGCCTTCACATCTCTGTATAGCGGTCATTTACATTAACATCTGATTATCATTATTAGATGTTAATAAATATATCTTAAAGTAGAATGTTAATTGACATTACCTTCATAACTGTATTAGAGTGCCCATTTTTATCTGGCCCATCCCTAATAACAGCCCACCTACGGAATGTTTCAGAACTCAATCGAAGAAAATCATCTGATTGTAGAGGGGTTGTAGACAAACAATTAGAGATCGAGAACATAAGGTTTTCGACGAAAAATGTCTAAGTTATCAGTTGTTAAAATTGTTTATATTTGATACTCATAATCTAGTATTAAAATTAAAGTGGTGTGTGAAATGGTATGGGATAGGCGTTGGATGAAGCCCAATTGTTATGAATAAATCAACCGTGTTTTAAAAATTTAGATCTTACAAAAATCTGTAAAAATTGCCGGCAAATGGTGAGAGAGTACGCCACTGTATCACTTTAATTCATTTTCTTTATTGTACCTATTTTAGAAAAAGTATTTTCGGTATAAAGCTGTGATGGACGGACAACGCGTCAGGTAATACGTTCGACACTCACTGTGATAGTATTTTTTTTTCAATTCCATTATCTTTTATTTTACTGATGAGAATTCTTTCTTTTTTGAACCATCGAAATAGGTATTGTATTTATTTGTTATGCTTTCGGCAGGAGTGTACTAGGAACATTAAATTACATACGTTTGAGATGAGCAGGGCATGTAGCACGTATTGGTGAACCCAGAAATGCATATATAGTGCTAGTTGGGAGGCCGGAGGAAAAAGGACCTTTGGGGAGGCCAAGACGTAGATGGGAGGATAATATTAAAATTGATTTGAGGGAGGTGGGATATGATGATAGAAACTGGATTAATCTTGCACAGGATAGGGACTGATGGCGAGCTTATGTGAGGGCGGCAATGAACCTCCGAGTTCCTTAAAAGCCATTTGTAAGAAAGTAACTCTCGCCCCTATTGTCTTGAAGTTATATAGTTAGAAAATAACTGCCAGTTGTAGTATTTGTCAGTACCCAAAATTCGAAACGAGGTTGATAAAAGAAAATTCAACCTGATAGCTAGAAAATCACTATAATCCACTAGCATATGTAGTAATAGGGGAAAAATGATTAGGTTACACCCTTTGGGTATTAAGCTGAGCCGGACTATACCGATTTACTAAACTATGCGACGTAGCGGAGGAACGCTAGTGTCTATGAATCCACAGGACAATCACAAGGCAAAGAATAACTATCCAGTCCCGTATGAGGAAGTTAAATTTCTTCCATTGCCTACGCCGGGATTGTAAACATGGACCTAGTTTTCAATGAATATGGGGGTAGACTCGTCCTTCGAAATGCGTTGAACTTATATCATTTAATTTTTTTCAACTTCATTGGATAAGAATAAATCCAAACCTGTCTTGAATAATCCACCATTGCTTTCTTCCTCACCTAGG
The DNA here is from genome assembly GCF_040183065.1 of Periplaneta americana. Taxonomy (NCBI): domain Eukaryota; kingdom Metazoa; phylum Arthropoda; class Insecta; order Blattodea; family Blattidae; genus Periplaneta; species Periplaneta americana. The sequence continues at coordinate 120,728,196 of NC_091122.1, forward strand.
ACAATGTTACAACTGCATTTTAATAATTAGTAGTGTTGTGGGATTTAATCGATTAGGCTTAATTGATCAATTTCTGTTGTAAGATTAATCGATCAAAATATTTAATCGAATAATCCATTCTATTAAAATTAATCAGTTGTACTTGATATTAATTATTATTTTGTTTCAAAACTCAGACTAAAAACTCGACAACAATCGTCTCAAAAATTACCTACTTCAAACCACAATAGTACCGTTATTTTATAACTGCGTAGCAGGTAGCATAGGGCAAATCTTTGCACAAACACTTCAGAAAGCAATGGAGATATGAGGACAGTGACGTGGTCTACCCCTATTGAAAGTTGAAACACAATGCCAAAACCTTACAAAGTTTTATGAATTATCAAGAAACTTTAACTTCTTTGTTGGCTCGTCTACCTATAGTATATGAAATACATACTTTTCTGGGGTACGCCCCCCTCGTCTCTTAGCCATAATTACACTCTGTGCAAGTGAGAGAGTAACTATCTTCTTCTCTTTCTAACATTTTGTAACCTCATTACAATAAGGGCCAGTCTGCTGTTTTGTTGCAGTTTCTGTACTGAGTTTCTATATGAAGCTTGTGTGTTTAGTTTGCAAAAGAAAAAAAATCAGATTTCTATGGCCTGTGAAAAGTGAAAACTCCATTATGTCATAAATATGAGAATTTGAGAGGTAAACTCTGTGAAACGTTTGAATTTAAATTCAACGATCGTGGAGAAGTGCTTGACAGAAAAAAAAAGCCCCCCCCCCGATTTTAGTGATGCTGGAAACATTGTTACTAAGCGTAGAGCGGCACTTAATTCGAAGCATGTGAATGCACTCACATGTTTAAAATCGTGGATGAAACAGTTGTAACTAGGTGAGTCTTCATACTTTTTTTATTTGTGTTTGTCTAAAAAATTCCTGGAGAAATGACACAATAAATTATAAGCCTACATAATAAATATGTTAGTAAATAACTAAAATAGTTCTTTTGTAATATAACGATACAGTATATACAGATATACAACATTTAGTACTTATGCTTATCACCAGAGACCGGAAGTTTAGGCATTATGAATCGTTAAAATAGGCAAAACGGCATCATAAATAGCTAAAATAGGCAGTCACAAAGGTATTATAAATAGCTAAAATACGCATTAAAAGGCAATTACAAAAACCTTGCACTAGACCTACAAACTTGCACTTTACACAAAGGGATTTCGGCAGCAAGTCGAATGCAAATTGAGATTTTCGACTCGATGTTGCAATTACTGATAGAAGCAAAGAAATCTTCTTCCCAGTAGCCTTGGAAAGTGCATTTTTGTGTTTGATTGTAGTGATATGTTGCGGTATGAAATATTTAGCTAACTACAACGTCACAATGAAAACTGAAAGAAAAATAACGTTAGACCCGCACTCATTGTTGCCTTGTCAAATGAACACAAGCGATAATTAAAACGGTTACTGTTTTACATTTTTGTATGGCAGCACTCATTGTTGCAAAGAGAATATGAACTGACTGGAAGACAATAATATACATTCGGTGAAGTCGCTCTCATTGTAGCGGTTATGGAAATAAATTAAAATATACCTGTAGGCAATTTTTAATAATAAATTAATAAATAATGGATAAATAATCAAATAAAGGCAAAAAAGCATTTATATTGTAAATTAGGGATTTATATTAAAAAAAAAGGCAGAAAAGGGCAACATAAAACTGTGACGTTTCAGTCACAAAGGTATAATTCGTACACATTTACTTTCAAAATGAAGATAGATTTAACACATTTAAAAAGGCATTCTGCCAAAGTTCCGGTCTCTGCTTACCACCGAACACAAACTAAATTTAACAATAATTGTGTATATTACAGTAGCCTATATTAAAACTTTTTCAAATCGATCAAAACTTGATTAACCTATCGATTAATCGATTAAATTCAGATCGTTAATCGATTAATTATTATTTTGATCGATCGACAGGACTAATAAGTGGGCATTTCGGACGGCCAAGAAGAAATGATGACTGTAACATGTTAAGGAAAAAGCCATCAGCCAATGAACAAAAATAACCAGTAAGCCAGCTGTACAGCCTTTCTATCTTCAGTCGTATTTTGTTTTTCCCGTCTTTCGTTTCCTTTCTTTTTCCAAGTAATTCAATTTAATTATTTTTCTCTTTTTCTCCACTCTCATTAAATTTCTATTCATTTCCCTCTTAATATTTCTACGTTTCTTTTCAACCCTCCTTCTGAACAGCTGTCATTGGAAGACGAAGGTCGAACATTGCTTCTGTGTAAATGAATCGTGTGGTGGGGTCGAATAATAGGATGGACGGAGTGCCTCGGCCTACCCCGTCAAACAAAAGCCTCGAACCAGTGGCCCGTGGCCTCGACCGTTTTACCTGTTCAGCAAGCGGAGGTAGACAGAGTGAGAATTTAATTTGATAGATGTAGCATATTCCTGTCTCGGCTTTTCATTTCTAGGCAAAATAAAACTGAATTGTGTAGGCCAACCTTACTTAATTACTTTTTTTTTTACCCCCTACGCTGGAGGTAGGAAGAGGGATGTTGAGGGAGGAAAAGATATGGCAGGTTAGGGAAAAAAAGATTTAATGTTGCATATATCATCCCTCACTCCCTCATCCTCCCCAGGAGAGGGCTGGGAATGGGGTAGTGAGCCACCCCGCAAGATGAGTTTTTCCTTGCATTGAGGAAGCTCCTTCTCGCAGAATTTCCAGCTGTAAATATTTGCCGCACTCCATCTTTTTCCAATTTCCCACTCTCGTATACATGTAGCCTACATTCCTATGTTATGGCTCTCGAAATGTTCAGCCTAAATAGTAAACAGATGAAACAGTAGTTTGGTCAGTTTCCTAACGATTTCGCATCGAAGGGGACTGAGGTTCAATTCTGCGCAATTTTCGTGAGATTTGTAGTTACTGTATTAAACAAATTGAAGGGTTCAGAACATAGCGGGCCAAGTGACATTTACTAAAACCGTAGAAAACAAGTGTTAAAATGAAGTTATTACCATAATTCAATGGAAACATATAGCAAGTAATATAAAGTTTACACATTAAAACGAACTGATATATCTATCTTCATTAAACTATAGTAGTCACTTAACTTTAACACTTGCTTTCTCCCTTTTTAATAAATGGCGCTTGGCCCACTATGGCTCTGAACCCTTCAATTGACTTACAAACTGAAGTGTCCATTTATACGTAATTAAAATATGTATGTCAGATTCGTTTCCAATTCTCTGTGGGCTAAAGCAAGGAGATGCACTATCACCTTTACTTTTTAACTTTGCTCTAGAGTATGCCATTAGGAAAGTCCAGGATAACAGAGAGAGAGTTTGGAATTGAACGGGTTACATCAGCTGCTTGTCAATGCGGATGACGTGAATATATTAGGAGAAAATCCACAAACGATTAGGGAAAACACGGGAATTTTACTGGAAGCAAGTAAAGAGATAGGTTTGGAAGTAAATCCCGAAAAGACAAAGTATATGATTATGACTCGTGATGGGAATATTGTACGAAATGGAAATATAAAAGTGGGAAATTTATCTTTTGAAGAGATGGAGAAGTTCAAATATCTTGGAGCAACAGTAACAAATATAAATGATACTCGGGAGGAAATTAAACACAGAATAAATATGGGCGAATCCAGAAATACATATAGTGTTAGTTGGGAGGCTGGAGGGAAAAAAGACCTGTAGGGAGGCCGAGACGTAGATGGGAAGATAATATTAAAA